>NC_057812.1:252621832-252680040 GCF_018294505.1 Triticum aestivum
GCGTCCGGGACGCCGCGCCGCCTCGCCCAGGCCGGCCCCAGCTCCGGCCTGGCCACCGGCGACCTCGCCCTCGCCGGATCTGGCACCCCCAACCCCGGCCGCCGCCGTCCTCGACTTCTCCGGCGAGCCGCGCCGCCGTGCTCGGATTCCGTGCCATGAACAGTAAACCCTAGATCCAGATCCGGAGGTTGATTTTTTCCCAAGTCCCTAGAATTTTTAGTTCATATGCCCATGTTCGCGGCTCCATAACTTCGCATCCGTAGCTCCGATTCGTGCATATAGCATATCAAAATGTTCATCCCAGAGAGTATCATTTCATTCCATTGCATCATTTTCATTTGAGCTCATCTTGATGCCCGAAATGCTGTTAGAAGAGGGCTACTTGAGTTAATTGTCAGATCTGCTACTCCGTTTTGCACTTTTATCATTTTTGCCATGATTATTGTGTGCATGATATGCCCGTGAGTTCTACATATGTTTGGTTAAGGGTTTTGTCATCTTTCCAGAGGTGCAACCCATGTATTTTTAGGATGTGTGTGGTGACTTGTGCAAGCTTGCAAAGTGGTGCACTTGCTAATTCTGTTTTCAGGGACTTAGCAATTTCACTAAGTCCTGGAGCTGTTTATCTCATGATGTCATATGTTCTTGTTGTTTCCTAGTGATCTGTGCCTCTTTTGAGGATGATCAGTAAGGGAGTTTTGTTAATCTTGTAGTTCTCTATCCATCCATGTCTTTGTTTGCAATTATGGAGCACCCTAGCTTGAGTCAATCGAGCTCTACTTTTGCTACTTTGTGAATCTGGGCAGATTGTCAACTTGTTTGCAATTTTGCCGGTGATGTTGTAGTTGATCCGTGCATGCTATGCTATTGTTCTTGCCATGTCTAGCTTGCATTTTGTGCCTTTTTGACGGATGTATGCTGGTCTTGCCATGACTTGCACTGTAGAGAATGCATCGAGCTCGTAAACATGCCTTCGTGAGTTATGTTTCAGCATGTTCCAGTTTTCACTAAGTCTGAAAACTGATTATGTTTTTGCTATGTTCACATGCTTGCAATTGTATTTTCTGCTCCCTTTTGGCTCAAGGTAACTAAGGGACTTTTGTTAAGCTTGTTGAGTAGCTCCATGCCATGTCTTTCTTTGTCATGTTAAGGTCCTGTAGCATGTTGTTTTGTTGCTCCGAAGAGGGCTATATGATCTGAAATTCCAGACAAGTGTTGATTTCACTAAGTCTGAGATATGTTTGTCAAATGCATTTTTGGCCATGCTTGTTTGAACCTGTTAATGGATGAATTGGCCGTAGCTCAGTGCTAGACTTTTGTTAAGCATCTTGTGTGCATCCCTGCCATGTATTTTGTTGTCATGTTTGAGTGCTTTAGCATGTTCATTTCTTTGCATTTAGATGCCTACTTGCTGTAAATCACAGACCGGTGTCATTTTTGAATCGCTTGCCATTTCCAAACCGTAACTCCGATTCCGGCGTTCTTTATATCGTTTTCAAGCGATTTCATCTCATCTTTCCAGTGGCACACTTGGATTTCCAAGTTGAGGCCAGGTTCATGCATTTCCTGTCATATCTTGCATTTTGCGTCCCGCATCGCATCCCGCATAGCATATCATCTTTGCATTGTATTGTTTGAGTTTGCACGTGGTTGATTGTGTCCTTGTTGCTTGTTTGTATTGTTTGGGTAGAGCCGGGAGACGAGTTCGCTAACGAGGAGCCCGTTGAGTTTGCTTTTGAGGATCCAGTCAACTCTGACAACTGTGCAGGCAAGATGATCATACCCTCAAAATCACTACTATCTTTGCTATGCTAGTTTGCTCGCTCTTTTGCTATGCCATTGCTACCATGCCTACCACTTGCTTGCAAGCCTCCCAAATTGCCATGTCAAACCTCTAACCCACCATTGTCCTAGCAAACTGTTGATTGGCTATGTTACCGCTTTGCTCAGCCCCCCTCTTATAGCTTTGCTAGTTGCAGGTGAAGATTGGAGGCCGTTCCTTGTTGGAACATCTTTTATTTACTTGTTGGGATATCATTATATTGCCATGTTATCTTAATACATCTATATACTTGGTAAAGGGTGGAAGGCTCGGCCTCTCGCCTAGTGTTTTGTTCCACTCTTGCCGCCCTAGTTTCCATCATATCGGTGTTATGTTCCCGGATTTTGCGTTCCTTACGCGGTTGGGTTATAATGGGAACCCCTTGATATTTCGCCTTGATTAACGCTTCTCCAGCAATGCCCAACATTGGTCTTACCATTTTCCACCTAGCCTTTTCTTTCCCTTGGGTTCTGCAGACTCAAGGGTCATCTTATTTTACCCCCCCCCCCGGGCTAGTGCTCCTCTGAGTGTTGGTCCCACCGAGCGATGTCCGGGGCTACCAGGGGCAACTCTGGGCTGGCCTACCCGACGTCTGGCTCATCTGAGTGTGCCTTGAGAAAGAGATATGTGCAGCTCCTATCGGGATTTGTCGGCACATTCGGGTGGTGTTGCTGGTCTTGTTTTAACCCGTCGAAGTTTCTTGAATTACCGAGAAACCGAGTCTGATCGGAACATCTTGGGAGGAGGTCTATTCCTTCGTTGACCGTGAGAGCTTGTCATGGGCTAAGTTGGGACTCCCCTGCAGGGATTGAACTTTCGAAAGCCGTGCCCGCGGTTATGGGCAGATGGGAATTTGTTAATGTCCGGTTGTAGATAACTTGAGCCTTAATTTAATTAAAATGAATCAACTGAGTGCGTTACCGTGATGGCCTCTTCTCGGCGGAGTCCGGGAAGTGGACACGGTGTTGGAGTAATGTTTGCGCAGGTTGCTCTCTAGTTTCTCGCTCGCGCTTTGCCTCCTCTTCTTGCTCTCTTTTGCGAATAGGTTAGCCACCATATATGCTAGTCGCTTGCTGCAGCTCCACTTATATTTACCTTGCCTTACCTACGAGCTTAAATAGTCTTGATCGCGAGGGTGCGAGATTGCTGAGTCCCTGTGGCTCACACATTACTATTACACCAGATGTAGGGCCTGATGATTCCGCTCTAGGAGACGCGTATGAGCTCAAGTGGGAGTTCGACGAAGACTCACAACGTTACTATGTTTCCTTTCCCGATGATCAGTAGTGGTGCCTAGTTGGGGGTGATTGGGACTGAGTCGCATGTTGGGTTCTCTTTTATTTTGGCGTCGTAGTCGGGCCATGAGTGTTTGGATGATGTAATGTTATTAATGTACTTGATTGACGTGGCGAGTGTAAGCCAACTATGTTATCTCCCCTTTTATTATTCTATTACATGGGATGTTGTGAAGATTGCCTAACTTGCGACATATGCCTTCAATGCGATTATGTCTCTAAGTCGTGCCTCGACACGTGGGAGCTATAGTCGCATCGAGGGTATTACACCTGCCTGGTCTACTCTTGCTATTGCTCTTGCTCGCGCTATTGTTCTCTCTCTCTCTTGCTCTTGCTTGCGATGCTGCTCCGATTTAGCTACACTTCACTCCGATGTCGCCGGGGTGAAGGAAGAACTAGCCGCAGCGGGGAGGGGGGCTCGACGGAGAGGTGCCTCCACTATCTATCTTAGGGTTCAGGATGGGGGCGGTGGTCGCCGGTGGTGGCGGGGTGTTGGCGGGGCGGTGGCGTGGGGATCGCCGGAGAAAAAGCTCGGCACGGGGGGCCTAGAGGGATGGCCGCGGCGGCAGCGGACCGGCGGTGGGGAGTGTTTCCATGGCGGGCGGGGCGGCGCACCGCCGGCCGCGGGCGGCAGGGGCTGCTGTTTGGACGGCTCAGGGGGGTGGAGGTTGAAGATGAACCGCATGCCCTTGATTTTGTATCCAACGGCTGCAAAATCGACTGACCAGAGATGAAAAAGTCAGTCGACCGATGTGTAGCCTCACCTTGCTAGTGCGCTCAGTTTTGACAGCAAAATTCAGTTTCGACAGCAAAATTCAGTTTCGACAGTTAAGTTCAGTTTCGACAGTTTAGTTCAGTTTCGACGGTTAAATTCAGTTTCGACAGTTAAGTTCAGAGATGAGCGGCTGATGTATTTTACATCTAGCACTTTGTGTTTATGTATTTTACGTCATGTATTGGAGATGCTATTAGAATTCCACTCAGGTTAACGTTGTTCGTTATCTCCCCTGTCCTACTTCAGCGTCGGCGTCGTACGACTCACCGGAGCTGCTCCAACGACGAAACCCTCCATCACAGCGGAGCAGTACCTCGGGCTCCATCTCCAGACGCCTAAGATCTTCTTCCCCTCCTCCAACAGCCATGTCAGCCGGAGCATCCTCACCGGCCAACCCAATCACGCTGAGATCGACATGGCTTCGCCAAAGAGGTTGTACAATTGTTGCATCTCTTTTTTACTCTACATGTTATATATATTGTCCACTGAGCACACGGATTTGTTCCTTTAGTGTCTCCTTGAAAGAAAAAACGTAGGAATTTTAATTTTCACTTGTCCTCCTTTTCAAATTCCTATTCATGAAGCACAAGACTAAGAGATAGTAGCATAATAGCATTATAACCGTACATTTTCTTGTGGTTTGACTTAATCTCACCATGCTTCTTTGCATCCTGTGATCTTCCAATTGTTGTGAATCAAACACCCAGATTGTCAGAAATTCTGTGTTTTTAAATTCTCTATTTTGCATGTGCATTCCTATCCTATTCCTGTCTATTTCCTATCCCTGCATTGTTGGAATCCTCCAATTCAAACGAGCCCTTACAGAATTACTTCTCTTACAGATAGTTGTCAAAGAAAACCTTGCGTGGTTTGTCCCGCTCCTGCTGCGCCGTCGTCCACCCCAGCTCAGCTGCTCCAATGACAGAAGGGTCCAGCACAGTAGGGATCCGGCCTCCAAACTGTCTTTCGCCGCCTCAGATCTTCTTCCCCGCTGCTGGCAGCCATGAAAACTGCACTACCATCATCAATCGAGCAGATGACCTCGAGGACTACACGGGTCCGCAAGAGAGTCACACTCTTTCGTGTCTGGTTATGTTATGCATCGCTTAATATTACATGCTACTTTATCGTCCTGTTCAACGATTAGACTCTGAGTCAGCTCCAAACTAATGGTCAAACTTGAGTTTTTAAATGGTTGTGGGGTACATATCGGGGCCGCTATCAATAGTATCTATCTACTATCTGGTTAATCTCCGGTGTCTACTATGAGTTTCATGTTGGGTGGGAAACAAACAGTAAAGAAGCCATTATCTGTATTTTTAACTGAAGCCATTATCTGCCTGCTATTATTGGTTTCGGGTCTATCCACAGGTTGCTACCATCACTCTGGATTTCTGCATGCACTCCTTACATAATCTCACTATGTTTTATTCCTATGCATGACAATTATTGTAAACAATGGAACTCAACATGTAGAGCAAAAGAGACGAGCCTTGCGTGGCAACAAAATTTCATGCAGATGTCGCTCCATGGTAGGCGCAAAGGCAGCCCCCCTCCACGCATTTCGGATTGTAATCGAGAGGAAGATATATGTTCTGAGGGGGATTCAGAAGGAGAAGACAACTCCTATTTACCCCCTGAGGTCTGCGCTGTAACTTGGCATGCTGATTTTGGTTATATCATGCATATGGTGTCTTGCATTGCTTACTTTATACATCAATTATGTCATCTGCTTAGTTTAGACATCCTTTGTGCAAATGCCATCTGTTTAGTTTATTCATCGTTTATGTGAATTATGCAACGCCATCTTGTTTAGCCAGGCATCATATATGTGAATTTTGCAATGCCATCCTGCTTAGCGAGTCATCTTATATGTAAATTATATCAGGCCATCCTTTTTTTGTTACATATTACATTTGTCAACAATGTTATTACATTCAACTGCTCTTCGTGTGCATCAGCCATTCGACACAGTGATGGCAAATTCTGGAGTGAAAACAAGGTCTTCAGAGCATACTATGCTATCTGACGAAGCGCATATCTCGCTGGTTACGGATAGCTCCTCATAGAAGGATTCAGAGACAGATGACCAGTCCTATTCCCCCCCCCCCCGAGGTGTATGCTCTAACTTGGCAGGGTTATGTTGCTAATATTGTGCGTATGGTGTCTCGCATTGCTATGTCATTTGATTAGTTTAGACATGCTTTGTGTGAATGCCACCTGTTCAGTGTCTAATTACCATATATGTGAATTATGCATTGCCATCTTGTTGCAAGACATTATATATGTGAATTATACAATGCTATCTTGTTGCAAAGGCATTATATATGTGAATTATGCAATGCCATGCTGTTTAACCAATCATCATGTATGTGAATTATATCATGCTATCATTTTTTGTATTACGTGTTCCACTTGTCGACAATGTTTGTATATTCAACTACTCTTCCTGTGTATCAGCCATTTGAAGCGGTGATGGAAGTATCTGGAGTGAAGACAAGGTATTTAGAGCAGACAATGCTACCTGCTGAAGCAGACATCTTGCCGGTTACAGAGAGCTCCTCAGAGGAGGATTCAGAGACTGATGACCAGTCCTATTTTCCCCCTCAGGTCTATGCTCAAACTTGGCAAGGTTATATTACCCATTTCAAGCATGTTGTCTTGCATTGCTTAGTTTTTACATCATATATGGATTGCCATCTGCTTACTTGCTTACTATATAAATCATATATTTGAATTATGGCATGGCAACCCATTTAATAAAGACATCATATAGTTATATCATCTCATCCTGTTTAGTGTTTACATTCATCATATTTTGAATTATGGCATTCTATCCGTGAATGTATGTGAATTATGGCATGCCAACCTATTTAATAAACACATTATATAGTTATGTCATGTCATCCTGTTTACATAGTCTCATATTTTGAACTATGTCTTTCCATCTTTTTTAGTTAGCCATCATAATGTGAAATTGTGTCATGCTATCCTATTTAGTTAGCCATCATATATGTGAAATTGTGTCATGTTATCCTGTTTGGTTAGACAACATAAATATGAATTATTTCATGCCCTCTTTTATTCCCCACTATCCATTGCACCTGTCTATCATACAATGTCTATACTTTCAATTACTTTTCTTGTTTATCAGCCATTTGAATTGGAGAGCGTGATGGTAGTATCTAAGGGAGTAACAACACTGTCTTCAGAAAAGATAGTGCTACCAGTTGATGCAGATAGAACCATGGTTGTACTTGCCCAAGGACCAGATCCACCACACATAACCCAGACTCTCGCAGATTGTACCCCTATCCAGTTGGACAGAGAACCAGCTACACCCCATCTAACCCCAACCCCGGCAGATAGTAACCCAGTTCCAGTTGACACAGCACCGTCTCCACGATAGAGCACCCAACACGAGCAGTTAGTAAGGGAACTGCAGTGCCCAAAGCATGAGGACCACCACTTCGAATCCCAACTCAACACTTAAAAGGAGAAGAAGATTTGTTCTCAGGTCAGGTTCTGTAGCTATGGTTCATACTCCTTTGCTCTTGCATGACTGTATTTACTCATACCAACTATTTTCAAATTTGAAGGATGGAATTGAAACTCCAATGGCGCAACAGGTATGTTTTAAACCTGTTTCTTTAACTGGTTTGCTGTTGTAACCTGCTCTATGTTGATTTCAGTTTCGATTGAATAAACAGTTATGTTCTCATGTCATGCACATTACAAGTGTTGTTATTGCTCTATAGTTACCCACACTTATATTCTGTCTATTCTGCTTTGTCTTGAACAAATATTATTTGAACTGTGTCTCTATCTTGATTTGGCAACAAAAACTAGAATGATATAGACCATAAAGTGACCATGGTACATAGATATATGTTTGTTTCATGATGTTATCCTGTCCACTTTACTACTAAACTCATTTACCAAAATGAGTTTCATATACAACATGGTAAACATGTGATGTGTCTGCTTGTTTCTCTTTTAGAATGCGGACAAAATATTGGAGAACAGTACCGCGTTATCCAATGGTAAAGGAAGTAATGAAGATATGGTTCAAGATAGTGAGACATCCCTGTTGGTCTCCAAGAAAGCTAATAAAAACTATCTTGATGACAGTGAGGGAACCCAAAATTCATGTCTTGATGTAGTGTTCGAGTTACTGGCCACTACTGCTGGCACAAGCTCTTCGAACTCGCTGCCTGAATCAGTTCGTCTTCTTGAGTCTCAACTTCAATTTGAAAGACATCGGTCAGATGTGCTGCGTCAGGAAGCTGAAGGACTGAGGAAGTCCCTGCAGAATTCATATGCATATTTTCTGGTGCAACAGCAAGCACTGGAGGATTTAAGCGCCAAACAAGAGAAAGTTAATAAGCTTGCTAAGCATCTTGCTAGCATTATGGGTACCCAGGATATTGTTTCTTGAGATCTTCTGAAGTGGTTTCAGCTCTGGATTTGTTTTGCTGCGGCGTTTATTTGCGCTGGTCGCCAATTTGACAACCAGTGTATATGACATGCTGCTTTGTTCCCTATATTTGCACTGGTGGCGAACTTTGATGCCCAGTGGATGTAATATGCGTAATAGCCGTGATAGCCTAGCGTTAGTTGCTTGCTTATTTATTTCCTTGTTGTCTTGTTTATTTGTTTGCTTGTAGTCATTGCAGTTCTTTTTCCGTGGTTAGCTAGTGGCTGCAATAACCTATTTTTTAAAACTAGGCCACAATAACCATGGGCTAATATTTACTGTAGTGACACTGGGCCTCCTACTGGCCGTAGAAACAGTGGGCCTTCTACGGGCCATAGAAACAATGGGCCTTCTACGGTCCGTAGAAACAATTGGCCTTTTGCGGGCCGTATTATCAATGGGCCTTATACGGGCCGTATAATCGATTGGCCAAACATGGGCCAAACAGACCGCATTATAGCCGTAAAACGGGCTAGAGTTGGAATCGTCCATTCATGGGCCGACCATAACGGGCCATCGTTAATAGGCCGTATTTGATGACGCTATGAAATCGTCCCAACGTATTAACGGACCACAAACGGGCCGACTGTAACCACGGGCTGAACTTGGCCCACAAGCAGAAAATGACAGTAACGGGCCATAAGTAAACGAATGCTGGAAATGAGCCCAAGAATAAATGGGCTCTGAGAAGGCCGAAAGATAACATGGGCTTGAAACGGCCCAACGAAATAACGGGCCGTTAATGGGTATAAAGTGATACACTGTTCATTACGGGCCAGTTTCACCACGGGCCGTTAATGGGTGTAAAGTGATACACTATTCATTACGGGCCAGTTTCACCACGGGCTGTTAGTAGGCCAAGAGTTACATAGGGCCTCATATGGGCCGAAAAACGTCATGGGCCATACATGGCCAGAAGTGAAAACGGGCTGGAATCATATTGGATGGCCCAGATGACGCTACTGGGCCTAATTCAGATAGGGAATAACGGGCCTTGGGTTAGCGGGCTGTAAATGGGCTATATTCGAACATGCCGTTAACAGGCTTTCCATGGGCTGGCCCGCCAGCTTTTGACCAAGTCAAATGGGCCGGCCTTTTCACAGGAATGGGCCTCTTTTGGGCCGTGCCACATGTCGACGTATCATAGGCGCCTTCCGTCCAATGAGTGGTTGACATCTGTCCCAACGATGAGCCGACACGTGTTTCCTCCAGCCAATGATGATTTTACACGTGGAAAATCCCCATTGGTCGGGGCTGTTAACGGGTTATCAGATCCAAAACCCGACCCGATAGCTTATCGGCGTTCCGTTATGGTGGATGCCACGTGTTAGTCATCCTTGACAAAAGCACTTCTGTGACACGCGATTTATCGTCATGGAAGTGGACACTTCCGTGATGATAATTTTGGTAATGTCATGGAACACTTCTACGACAGCACAGGTATGACTATCTTGATTCTGTCATAAATTTGTCATGGATGTACATGCATGACAGAAAACGCGACCTACTGTGACAAACACATATCATCACGGAAGTGTATTTTTTTGTAGTGCTCATCGACGGCGGTGAGGGGCTCAATGTCCTGTCCATTGAGATGTTTGATAGCCTCCAAGTGCCATATGACCAGCTGCAGCCTACCAAGCCTTTCTCAGGAGTGACCGGCGGCTCTACCACCCCGATAGGGCAGGTTCGCCTCCCTGTTATCTTCGGCCAGCGCGACAACTACCGCACCGAGCTCATCGACTTCGACGTCGCCCACATTCGTCTGCCGTACAACGTCATCCTTGAGTATCCAGCATTGGCCAAGTTCATGGTAGTGACCCACCATGGCTACAATGTCCTCAAGATGCCAGGAAGCAGCGGAATCATCACAATACCCCGCGAAGAAAGAGATGTGGTGTGCTTCCTGGAGTGCGCCTTCCAAGCCGCAACGATCGAAAACTCCGACAACAAGGGCACCCTGTACCTTCCTGAGGCCATTCCCAAGGAGAAGAAACAACTACTCCACCCAGGGCCTCAAGAGAGCGGCGTCTCCAGCGGCACCACCTCAGGATCAGCGCCCGCACCTGGGGCACCTCCCTCCCTCGCATAGGAAGGCGTGCCCGGTGCCCTCCTCGGGCAAGGCTTGGGGGCTCTCTTCTGGAGGGCCTCAGACCTAGCTGACATCATGAGGGAGGCACTCGGGCACCACGTGGAGGCGTGCTTCTCTGCTCGTTTCCCTCAAGAGGGCATAAGGCGAGGAGCGCCAGGTGCTCAGGAGTTCATCATCAAGGCCACCGAGGAGCTTCAAGAAGCAAGGACCATGCACGAAGACCGCCACCCACCACCCGGCGTAGCTCCCCATCCTGGCGAGGATGGCGAGCTTCACGTGTGCGTCGACATTCCAGGGCTCAATAGGGCCGCATCTCAGGAGCGCTTCTAGCCTTTGCACGCTGGCCGGTGCGAGGGCCCACCTCACAGCTATGTTCACATGCCGTTTGGCTTGCCGAACACGGTTCTCACCTACCAACATCATCTACGGAGCATCCTGGTGGCTCAGGAGGCCACGCACCATGCAGTCCTGGCGGAAAAGGCGATGGTCCTCAAGGAACCACCCGATCCCCCAGAGCCTCCTGAGGCTCAGGGCCCTGGTGGCCCGTGAGGAACGACTCTTCGGCACGCACCATCAGCTACTTTAACACTCCTTCGACAACGGTACCAGGTGACATTTTCTGGTTTACTCAGCTGGGAGCGCCCCTCGGGCTGCATCATTCCTAGGTCGCACGGGTTTGCCCCTGCGGTATGTATCCTTCTGCATCTTTATCTTACTCTGTTGGGGGCGCCCCTCGGGCTGCATCATCCCCAGGCCGCTCGGGTCCGTCCCAGTGGCATGTATCGTTCTTACATCTATCTGAGCTAACCTACCGCTTTGCTTAAGTCATTCTATGACTATCACCTGCTTAGTTGATACCCTGCCCGTGACCGCCCTCGTTATCACGGGCGTCGCGCGCCGGTTGTCTTTCTTGTGGATCCCTCACATGAGTAGGCTAGGCACGGCGTCTGTGCTCGGGTCCGTCCCTGCAGCGTCGATAAACCGAACAACTTAGCTCTGTCTGGCGGGCCGGCCCCGTTCACGTCACCTCGTGGGGTCGTTCATGTCTGGTCTCCTCATGTGACCACCTCAGGAAATTCGTCCGGCGCAGGTTGCCTAACCATCTTGCAGGACTGCTGAAGCTATCAAGAATCAAGACCAGGCGCAACCCGCCTTGAGGTAGGGCCTCGTGAGTCCCGCGCTGGCTCGCGGGTGCCCAAACACACCACGTCTAGCCCTGCCGTGCAAGCCACGTGTCAGGGCGGGGCTGTACACGCCCCGGGGGCTCCACTCAAAGGGAGCCCTAACCCATGCACCAGTGAAAGCATCATGCTCCGCGCTAGCAGTTGACATGATTGTGGAGCGGCTATGCCCGTGCAAGTGCGGTAGCGCTATGCTTCGCGTTGGTGATAAACAACTGAGGGCAGCCCGATGGGCATACCAACCTCAGGGAGCCACCCGGCTCAGTGTCCAGCCTCACCGCAACGCTTTCCCCTCCGGAGACTCGCGCGAGGGGGCTAGGCACGGGGGCTACGCTCAGGTCCTGCCTAGCGTACGCCGCCTTGCCAGGTCCCTCGGACCTGGTCATCACGCACCGCTCCCGAGCAGGACCTCAGCGAGGACAGGTATGAGGAATCTTTGAGCGTCAAGGGGGACTCCTAAGCATCGCGACTCAGGAGCCTAACTGGCCATGTAGCCCCTCACTCCTTGGTCCGTCGTGGTGATCCGGATGACCCAATGGCGGTTGAGGTATGCATGGGGTCATGGCCCTGCCGAGTAGAACACCAAGGCCTACCTCAGCAACTCCTTCCCGCAGGATGTTTGAGTGTCAAGGGGGGCTCCTAAGCATCGTGACTTAGGAGCCTAACTAGCCACATAGCCCCTCACCCCTTGGTCCATCCTGGTGATCCGGACGGCCCAATGGCGGCTGAGGTATGCGCGGGGTCGGCCCCGCCGACGTAGAACACTAGGCCTACTTACGCACCTCCTTTCCGCAAGCTGTTTGCGCGTCAAGGGGGACTCCTGAGCGTCGCGACTCAGGAGCCTAACTGGCCACGTAGCCCCTCACCCCTTGGTCTCGTCCTGGTGATCCGGACAATCCAACGGCAGCTGAGGTACGCGTGGGGTCGGGCCCTGCCAATGTAGAACACCAAAGCAAACGGAAAGGAAATCGCAGAATTTCAAACAAATATTACAAGACATCCTATTTTTCGAATACCAAACACAAGTTTAAACGCCTCCATGAGGCATGGTTCATGTTGCAGAAGCAAAGCAGTAAAAGGAGCCACCAGCAAACCATCTCGTCATCCCTGGATGCCGCCGTCACTTGCAAAAGGTCCCCCTTCAATGACAACGTTTCCCTCACCAGCGCCTCCCACCGGAGTTGCAGGTTCGGCGGCGGCGCCAGTCGGGGGCGCAGGGTCGAAGGCGCAGAACTTCTTCAGCAAGGCCTCCACCTGGCTCTTCACGGCTTCGGCAGCGGCTGCGCAGCGCTCGTCGTCCACGGGCTCGAGCAGCTCGTCAAGGTCGGCATCGGGATCACGAAGATGGAGGTGGCTGAAGACGCGCGTCAGTGCAGCAGAGGAGAGCGCGTGGGCTTCCCCCTCCACCAAGGGGCTGATCCCGTCGACGACGCCTTCAAGCGCCGCGACAAGATGAGGAAGCAGCTGGACGGGGCCCTTGTCGTCTGTCTCCAGCGGCTCCTCCAAGCCCTTCTCGTAGAGTGCCCGCAGCGCCACGCGGGACTTCTCTTCAAGGGACTTGAAGGCCACGCATTCCTCAGCCAGGACCTTCACCTTGGCTTCCAGCTCAGCCTTCTCTGCTTTCATCTCCTGCTCCAGCTTCTCCAAGCGGCTGCGCTCCATGTCCTGTGCCCTCGCCAACTGCTCCAACTCGGCATCGCGACCTCTGATAGCATCCTCTCGGGCCTTCATCTTCTCCTCCTCCGCCTTGCGGTCTCGAGCCTCGGTCACGCGCTCGTTGCGCATGGCTCTAGCTCGGCCTCTAGCGACCAGCAACGATCCTGGGCAGCCCCGGCGTCCTTCAGCGCCACCTCGCGGGTGGCCGCGGCTTGGGCAGCGTCCTTCTTGTCCTTCTCGCAAGCCTCCACAGCCTGGCTCAGCACCTCCCTAACAGATGCATCGGACTGCAGCCAACCAGAGATCAGTTCAAGGCGCCCCACCACCAGTCGGCCGTCAGCGCCTTGGAGGTCGCCTCGAAGCCGCACCAGCGCGGAAAGGGCCTCCTCCAAGGCATCGGGCGGAGCGGAAGGATCGCGGGCCAGCGGTTCAACCAAGGGAGGAGGCTGCACCGTTGCCAAGACCTGTGAGCTAGAGGCGACAGGAAGTCGAGCTGGGGGCTCCTGAAACTTGGCCGCATCAACGGGCGAGCTGAGGATAGGCGCCTCCGGAGCCGGCTTGGCTGAGGAGATCGCCTTCTCCTGAGGCTTGTCCACTAGGCCTCGCGAGGATGACCGAGCGGGAGAAGTGTGGGCTCCATCGTCGCCCTTCTGCGCCGGAGGAGGTGCGCCGTGCTAGGCTGCTGGGTCCCCGAGGATGTGGCCGCCCCCTACTTCTTCTTCTTCGACGATGCTGTCGGCCTGGCAGCACAAAAAGAAACATCAGGAAGCCGCAACAGAAGCAGGAGCAAGGGCAAGGTCATGACAGGACACTCACTGGTCCACGGCAGCGTAGTCCCGCCGCCTCTTCAAAAGTGCGGAGCCGGGGGGCCTCGTGGCCTGAGGTGCGGGCGTGCGGGCCTCGGAAGATGGCGAGGCCGTGGTGGCCCCGGGCGGCGGTGAGGCAGGAGCGTCGCCCCGAGAGACCAGCGATGATCTGCTCTTCGTCGGGACACTAGGCGTCAGCCTCCTCGAGGGGGAGACCCTGGACCTCATAGTAACCCCAGTAGGGGGCATGACTTCCCTCACTGGGTGGTCATCAACATCGTCATTAGGCAAGGCGCGGAGGATATCGGCCTTACGCGAGGGGGAGATCACCCCAGACCCCTCCAGGGTGGCCACCGAGTCCTCCTCCTCCTCCCTGCCAGAATCGCTGGAGGACACTACCACCAGAGTCTTCACCGCTAGGGCTTCTAAGGGCACCGGCAGCACAAGACCGCGTCCATCAAATACAGGCATGGCGGCGGCATTCTTCGCCCCATCCGGACGGCGGTACAAGGGAACGAGGATGTCCGGCGAGTACCCCTGGTCGTCTCCAACCAAGGAGCGAAGGGCCATGCCCAGCTCCACGTCAGACAAGGCCTTCGGGCGCAGGCGGAGGTCGTCACCCCTGTCCCTGAGCTTCCACAAGGGACATGGGCGCGACTAGAGCAGAGCCACACGTTGCGCCATGAATTCCTTGACGATCATGGCCCCCGTCAGCTTCGCCACTATTGGATCGTCAGGCTTCAGGTCGGCGGTCATCCTCTCCAGCTCCAACTCCGCCCAAGGGTCGTCGAGCTTCGTGCGGAGCCACCCATCATGAGACGTGCGCATCACCGCCGGCAGCACCAGTCGGGGTTGAGAGCACTTGGCATCCATCAGGACCCACTTGCTTCTGAATCCCTTGGCCTTCTTCCCGGCCATCGAAATTGCATTGGTCTTGTTGGCTGCGACAAAGTTGGCACACCCCAAGCAGGGGTCGTCCTTGATCCGGAGATAGAAGAAGTGGCGCAGCAGTGCCATGGACGGCATCACCCCAACGTACACCTCGCAATAGAAGGCGAAGATCGACAAAAGAAGGATGGAGTTGGGATGAAGGTGGAGGGCGTGAAGCTTATAGTGGCTGAGGACGGAGTAGAAGAGGTTGAAGAAGGGGGAACCAACCCCACAACAACGCTGCTGACGAAGAAGGGATAGAAGGTGCTACCCGAGGGCTCCGGCTTGGCGGAGCTAGCCCGTAGTGTGGTTTTCCTCTTCTCATCGCCCGTCGCCGTCATCAGAAGCGTGGCGGCGAGGTTGTTCTATGAAACGCTTGGCGCGCTCAATGCAGGCTCGTACCAGGATGGCGGAATAGCGACCCGAGCTTTGTTGGGCGCCATTGGTTGCGGGTTTGGAGGAGGATTTGGGCGGATCTGGAGCAAGACGAAGGGGAGCAATAAAGGCAGCGCAGCCCGTGCTAGCCTTTTGTCAGTCGGGCAGTTGCCGAGGCAGCCTGGGGAAGCGGAGATGCCCACGTCCCGTCAATCGCCACACGTCAATCAAGGCCACATGCTATTAGGGCCCGCGGTGCTCCGCACTTGCCCCTTGGCTTCACCTCGAAGCCAAGACCGAGCGTGCCTTGGGCCCGGGGGCTACAATCGGTGTTTTGGGAACGGGGGTCCCCAGACTTGCCTGCCAGTGGCCCACGGCGTGGCTCCTCTAGCGGCCTAGTACGGTCCATCTTCACCAGCAAGCACTCAAGACCCTCGCGAGGGGCCAAGCCTCATGAGGCAGATGGCACAAGACCTCCTCAGGGGCAGCCTCACTAGGCTGGCTCGCGAGGAGCGGAGAGATCATGGTAAGCGGCACCTCGTGAGGTTCCCGTGATGTGGGCCATGACAACCAAGGCCAGGCAGGCGCCAGCGGGCACAGAGCAGCAGTCGCCTCTTTGGTGCTAAAGGAGAAGGCGCGGACGAGGAGTCCCGAGGCATCATGCAAAGGTTTCCATATCGGTGCCACAAGACGAAGACCAGCAGGACGGCAAGACGGAGGTCATCGTGGAGCCCACGGCGGCATCACCACCAGAGCCTTTGGCAGGCGAAGACCACCTTTTGTCGGGATAGCTTGTACTAGTTCTCCCCCTTCAAATATGCCATTGTGGGATCCCTTCCAGCCTAATATTTGGGAAGAGGACCAGGGCCTCTATAAATAAGACTAACCACTGCCATAGGAGGGGACGGATCATTCAGATCATCCTCAACCACACAAGCTCACCGAGCTCAAGAACACCTCTCCTCGGGAGGTAGTTCTTCCCTTGTACTTGTTCATCCTCAGCCTACAAGGCAATCCACCACACCACACTGGAGTACGGTATTACACCACATCGGTGGCCTGAACCAGTATAAACTCGTGTGTCCCTTGTTCTTCGAGTTGGGTGATACGTCTCCAACATATCTATAATTTTTTATTGTTCCATGCTATTATATTATCTGTTTTGGATGTTTAATGGGCTTTAATATACCTTGTTATATTATTTTTGGGACTAACCTACTAACCAAAGGCCCAGTGCAAATTGTTGTTTTTTTGCCTATTTCAGTGTTTTGCAGAAAAGGAATATTAAATGGAATCCAAACGGAATGAAACCTTCGGGAGAGTTATTTTTGGAACAAACGTGATCCAGGAGACTTGGAGTGGACGTCATGAAAGAAGCAAGGAGGCCACAAGGCAGGAGGGTACGCCCCCCACCCTCGTGGGCCCCTCGCAGCTCCACCGACCTACTTCTTCCTCCTATATATACCCATATACCCTGAAAACATCCAGGAGCACCACGAAACCCTATTTCCACTGCTGCAACCTTCTGTACCTGTGAGATCCCATCTTGGGGCCTTTTTCGGCACTCCGCCAGAGGGGGAATCGATCACGGAGGGCTTCTACATCAACACCATAGCCTCTCCGATGATGTGTGAGTAGTTTACCACAGACCTTCGGGTCCATACTTATTAGCTAGATGGCATCTTTTGTCTCTTTGGATCTCAATACAAAGTTCTCCTCGATTCTCTTGGAGATCTATTCGATGTAATTCTTTTTGCGGTGTTTTTGTCGAGATATGATGAATTGTGGGTTTATGATCAAGATTATCTATGAACAATATTTGATTCTTCTCTGAATTATTTTATGCATGATTTAATATCTTTGCAAGTCTCTTCGAATTATCAGTTTGGTTTGGCCTACTAGATTGATCTTTCTTGCAATGGGAGAAGTGCTTAGCTTTGCGTTCAATCTTGCGGTGTCCTTTCCCAGTGACAGCAGGGTCAGCAAGGCACGTATTGTATTGTTGCCATTGAGGATAAAAAGATGGGGTTTATATCATATTGCTTGAGTTTATCCCTCTACATCATGTCATCTTGCCTAATGCGTTACTCTGTTCTTATGAACTTAATACTCTGGATGCATGTTGGATAGCGGTCGATGTGTGGAGTAATAGTAGTAGATGCAGAATCATTTCGGTCTACTTGTCGCGGACGTGATGTCTATATACATGATCATGCGTAGATATTCTCATAACTATGCGCTTTTCTATCAATTGCTTGACAGTAATTTGTTCACCCACCGTAGAATTTGCTATCTTGAGAGAAGCCACTAGTGAAACCTATGGCCCCCGGGTCTATCTTCCATCGTATTATTTCCCTATCTACTTGCTATTTCTATCGTCGTTTATTTTGCAATCTTTATTTTCTAATCTATACAATAAAAATACCAAAAATATTTATCTTATTATCTCTATCAGATCTCAATTTCGTAAGTGACCGTGAAGGGATTGACAACCCCTTTATCACGTTGGTTGCGAGGTTCTTGTTTGTTTGTGTAGGTACTAGGGACTTGCGTGTTACCTCCTACTGGTTTGATACCTTGGTTCTCAAAAACTGAGGGAAATACTTATGCTACTTTGTTGCATCACCCTTTCCTCTTCAAGGGAAAACTAACGCATGCTCAAGAGGTAGCATTGGGCGAGCTAGGTTTTGAGATCGTTGCGAGAGCGTGAGCTGTGGGGAAAGATCTTTGTGCGCACCCCAGTGGTCGAACCTTAGGGGTTTTGCCGGAACCCAAAATCCGACAATCATTATATAGGCACCACGTCCAAGATTAGTAGACCGACTCCTTCCTGCATCTACTACTATTACTCCACACATCGACCACTATCCAGCATGCATATGGTGTATTAAGTTCATGGAGAAATGGAGTAATGCAATAAGAATGATGACATGATGTAGACAAGATCTATTTATGTAGAAATAGACCCCATTGTTTTATCCTTAGTAGCAACGATACCTACGTGTTGGTTCCCCTTCTGTCACTAGGATCAAGCACCGTAAGATCGAACCCACTACAAGATAAATAGATCAAGTTGTCCAAACAGAACCCAAATATCAGAGAAGATATATGAGACTATATGAAATCATGCATATAAGAGATCAAAGAAACTCAAATAACTTTCATGGATATAAAAAGGTAGATCTGATTATAAACTCAAAGTTCATCCGATCCCAACAAACACACCGCAAAAAGAGTTACATCATATGGATCTCCAAGATACCATTGTATTGAGAGTCAAACGAGAGAGAGGAAGCCATCTAGCCACTAACTACGGACCCGAAGGTCTACAAAGAACTACTCATGCATCATCGGAGAGGCACCAATGGAAGTGGTGAACCCCTCCGTGATGGTGTCTAGATTGGATCTGGTGGTTCTGGACTCGGCGGCGACTGTAATTGATTTTCGTCGACTCACCTAGGGTTTCTGGAATATTGGGGTATTTATAGAGCAAAGAGTCAGTTCAGGAGCACCCGAGGTGGGCACAACCCACCAGGGCGCGCCTGGGCCTCCTGGCGCGTCCTGGTGGGTTGTGCTCCCCTTGGAGCACCCCCCCAGGCGCTTCTTCGGCCCATTGGATGTCTTCTGGTCCAAAAAAATCTTCAAAAAGTTTCGCTACGTTTGGACTCCATTTGGTATTGATTTCCTGCGATGTAAAAAACATGCAGAAAACAACAACTGACACTTGGCATTATGTCAATAGGTTAGTACCAAAAAATGATATAAAATTTCTATAAAATGATTATTAAACATCCAAGATTGATGATATAACATCATGGAACAATAAAAAATTATAGATATGTTGGAGAGGTATCAACGGCGAAGCGCCGAACTACGGTCGTATGAACCAGTCCGCGTGCCCCTACTCGCCTACCCGCGATTAGCTCATGCAAGAACAAGGCAGCAAGGACCCCGAGAGGTGACGCACACTGGAGCTGGCCCGCAGGACAGAGCTCGGTCGCTTGGGTTTAACAACGCTGCAGGGACGGACCCGAGCATAGACGCCGTGCCAGTCCTTAATCATGAGGCGGTCGCGGGTGGGTTGTAAGGGCGCAATGTAGCGGCCAAGATGCGATTCTATCCCAATCACGTGGTGATCTCATGATTGGGGCACAACCGCATTTCGAGTGCATAGCAAGGTGGATATCATTACAACATACCATGTACAGAATAGATGAGAATACAAGATAAAGGCTTACACTCGCCACAAGCTAGAACATGAATACAACAATTCATCAATACATAGCAATCATCATACAGAAGAGCAGGATCCAACTATGGATGAAATCAGACAAAAAGAAGAATGACATCCACCCTGCTAATCCTAGGTTCTCCCGACCCGGAACCTATCCGTTGATCGAAGATGGAGAAGTCGAAACAAGCAAGCATCGCACTCGCATCAGCCATTGCATTACCTGTACCTGCACCTGTTGTTGCAGTAATCTGTGAGCCACGAGGACTCAGCAATCCCATTACCATGGGTATCAAGACTAGCAAAGCTTAATGGGTAATGAAGGGGTAAAGTGGTGAGGTTACAGCCAGCGACTCAACAGTGTATGGTGGCTAACTTACGAGTACAAGAGAAAGATGGGAAACTACGCAAACGGTCGCAAACTAGTAGTGATCAATAGTGATCATGAACAACTTACATTCAAACATAACCCCACTGTGTTTTCTTCTCGAACTTCCTCGAAAAGAGACAGTCATGATTACGCATGCGGTTGGTGTATTTTAATTGAGTTTACATCAAGTCCTCTACAACCGAATATTAACAAATTCCCATCTTCCACATAACCGCGGGCACGGCTCTCGAAAGTTTAAACCCTGCAGGGGTGTTCCAACTTAGCCCATGACAAGCTCACGATCCGCGGAGACAATCCTCCATCGTGGGACCCTCCGATCAGACTCGGAATCCCGGTGCACAAGACATTTTGACAATGGTAAAACTAATCCAGCAAGACCTCCCGGCGTGCCGACACCCTGATAGTAGCCGCGCGTATCTCGTCTCACGCCACGTCCGGATGGGTCAGCCTACAGGTATATACCAAATACCTCGGGTTTCCCCGAGGCGGCCCCATAGTCTGCCTGTTTGGTACCAACACCATCAGCACTGGCCCCTTGTATTAGGTTGAATAACGAACCTCGGGTAGCGCTATGTCCCTATGCGTCAAGTTTATTATCATGGTAAGTTATTATGTTGAGTAAATGGTAAAACCAATGTTGGGCCTTGCTGGAAGTGTTTTATTCAAAGCGAACTGTCAAGAGGGGCCCATAAAGCCTCATCGTGTTAGGGACGCAAAATCAAGGAATATAACACTGGTATGACGGAAAACTAGGCGGCAAGAGTGGAACAAAACACCAAGAAAAAGGCTAAGCCTTCCACCCTTTACCAAGTTTATAGATGCATTAATTAAATAAGAGATATTGTGATATCCAAGACATCCATGTCCCAAGATGGCACAACCTGCAACAGCACCTACAACTAGCAGCGCTATAAGAAGGGCTGAGCAAAGCGGTAACATAGCCAAACAATGGTTTGCTAGGATGGTGGAAAAGGTTAGGGGCCGTTTCATGGCATATTGGGAGGCTTGATAAACAAGTGATAGGTAGCGCGACATAATGATAGCATCGAGACAACTAGCAAAGCAAAGATAGTAGTGGTATTGAGGGTAATGGTCATCTTTCCTGAAATCCCGCTAGAAAGAAGAATGAGTCCATGAAGAAGATGATCCCACGTAGTCAAACGGATCCTCAAAATCGCAACGTAACAGGAACTATCAAGGAGAAGTGCAACCGGAAAGAAGCAAACAACATGGTAAACAACCAAGCATAAACATGGCATGATGCACAATCAAGTATGATGCATGTCCAATTAAATGATTCATGGCATGGCAAAGTGCAACAATCAACACTACAAATTAAGTGGAGCTCAATATGCAACGAGTTGCATATTGATGAAACACCACATTCGAATTATTTAGTTTGCTCTCGTTTATGCACCCAACCATATTAAATGTTATTAAACATGGCAAGGGGTGAAGCATAAAGAAATTATCTATTTAGGCAAGTTTAAATGAGGCAGGAAATAACAAACAACAATTCCGGTAAATCCTCATGTGCATGTAGCAATTTAATGCAAACAACAATTGTAAACATTATAAATATTATTATCATGATGCGGATGACATATGCAAGTTCTTTGCCATTTTTATCAAAATGTTAGTATAATATGATTTTTGGCATTTGTCACCATGGCGGAAGGAAAAGGGGGCCACAATGGCGAAACGGAAATGGTGCCACGGCGAAAAAAATGGAAATGGCGCTACGGCAACATTCCGGTCCCGATAACTCAATTGAGATACCGATGCAAAAGCGAAGGGTGCGGATGTGTGGAACACGCAAGAGATGGTGGTGTGATCCCAATTACCGGGTTCCCACATGTCGATGGCTCGAAAAACAAGGAACGTGCACGAAACAAACGGTCATGGAGCAAACACGGGGTTCATCTCATACATCACACAACATTCGTCCACGACGGTCATCTCGGGGTTATACCTTCCAAGGGTGCGTTCGGGACGGTTCGGGTTCAATGGGACGTAGTCATTCTCGCGACGGTAGTGGAAGTAGTGGTACATGATGACGGTAGAGGTACTTGAGGAATCCGAGTTCTTTGGGATAATTGGGTACTCGTTCATGTTGTAGTCGTACATGGTTCGTAGACGTCTAGTGCGCCCATGGAGGTACTTGGCGCATCGTTATGAAGGTTGTACACCGATCCAGAAGGGGAACTTGGCACCCAGGGGCTTCGCTGGTTATCCCTGTACTTGGCATTCGGTGTGGTACTTGTCATTGGTAGTCGAACTTGGCGATCCGGAGATGGTACATGGCGAATCCAAGTAGTTGTACATGGGTCAACAGTAGTGGAACTTGAGGTGGTCTTGGCATCGGACTTGCGGCGTTGGACAGAAACATGGTGAGGTTCAGCTGCTACCCACGCCCATGATGAAAACGAGGCTCGGGCAGGAAGTCGAAGCAGCAAGCAGGGGCGCGGCGGCTGTGGTGGTGGCTTGCAAGTGGCAACCATCGGTGCTGGTGGAGGCAGGCAGGGCGTCTCGAGGTGAGAGGAGTATATGGCGGCCAGACTACAGCAGCGGCTGCTGCAGGAGGCTAGGAGCTCCGCGACCGCGGCCATGGCGAGCGGGCGAGGCAGCACACGCGGGGTAGGGGAAGAAAATGGCAGGACCCGATGGCGAGCTCCTGGTGGTGCTCGCCGGAGCAGTGGTGGCGAGGAGGAGGACCTCGGGTGGCTAAAGGCGCCAGCGAGCGCGGGGCGATGTAGGGAGCAAAAACAGCTCCAGGAGCTTGACGGGGCGACGGAGCCGTAGGTGAGGTCCGGGATGCGGCCGACAGGCGATGCAAGTTTCGGTGTAGCGCCATGGCTGAGGCCGGGCTGAGGTCTGGTGGTGCGGCGCGAGGAAGGAGAGGGAGGCGAGTGAGAGGAGGGGGATTGATGGGGAGACGGGTGTGGCAGTGTTGCACGGATGGAGAGGGTGATATCGAGAGAGAGGTGGATCGGGTTCCTGGCGGCTAGGGTTAGAGAGGTCGGCTGGGCCTTGGGCCGCAGCTACAGGAGGCCCAAGTGGCCGGCTAGGCTAGTTGGGCTCTCTCTCTCTCTCTCTCTCTCTCTCTCTCTCTCTTATTTCCTTTAAGAGAAAAGAATTAGAGAGAAGAAAAGAAAGGGAGGGTTAGTGAAAGGATTTGTGCAAGGGGGCTATTTTCCCGAACTCATAAAAATACGAGGAATTTAAATAAAATGGCAAGAGGATTTTTTTAGAGAAAATAAATTTGCACAGGTTGAATTTAATTCAACATGTTTAAATTTTGAAGCCCATTCGAATGGACTCTAAATGGTCTGCGATTTGAGGAAATGATCTCACACAATTGATGTGATTTATGGGCGGATTTGGAACATTTATGGAGAAAGTAAAATTGCTACTCAATTTGCAATTTAACTTAAAAGGTCGAAAATGAAGGATAGGAAGTTTAGTCGGATAAAAGAAGAGTTGAAGAGTAGTGCAATTGTGTTATGGGTGATTCCGAGTTAATAGAATAGTTATTATATCTCCCTAATAATAGTAGGAGACTTTTAATATGTTTTAAAGAGAAATCACCATGTGAATTCCCTCGATTTAAATGGATCAAAGATCCATGCAATTTATTTAGTTGAGTTTTAAAAAGGGGTTGCATGATGACATGATGCAATGCACATGATGCAAAAATGAATGCAACAAACCAAACAAATCACACGACAAAACTCGTAATAGATGGAAGGCATCTGGAGCGCCGGTCTTGGGGTGTCACAACTCTCCTCCACTTACAAGAGATCTTGACCCAGCATCTAAGGATGGCACCGGGGAGAAACAGAAGAGGAAGAGGTAAAACAAAGTTGCTTCTTTGACAAACGAGTGAAACCAATGAACCTTGAGAGGTTGAAAACTTGAAAGAAGAACACAACAATGTCGAGCAAAAATGAGAGCACTCCGGTAGAAAAGAGAAACAAGGAACACCATGTGAACCTTGAAGGTTGCAAAGCTATGAATCACGAGCACAATTTACAAGAAGGAATTGAAACCACTCTGGTTGAAACGAGATAAACAAGGAACAAGGAAGAACAAATTCGAACAACAGTCCGGTTGAAAAGAGATGCAAGACTTGATAAGGTGAAAAGAAATTGAGCAAAGGACACAACACTCCTGCTAAACGGATAAGCAAGGAAAAGACCATGATATTTACAAAATGAGATGATGGGTCGAAGAGAGTAACATCACAATGCCTCCGGAACAAATGGAAGAATGGAATCAAAAGAACGGAGTAGAAAACAACATGTTCCATCTCAAATGAATTTGAGAGAGCATCCTTAAAAAGAAGGATTGAACGGAGTTGTTGAAGAATCATCAATCGGATGCTATACTCCTTGTGGGCTTATGAAAATATCTCAAAACTAGAGGTGAAGTTCTGCCACTAACGGAAACAATGATTGATTGTGAACAACGAAGACATGAAAAACTTCTTCACCGAGATGAGAAGGAGAAGATTGGATCATTGGTGAGCACCACAAATAGCAACATTCCAATGGAAGGCTTTAGGTGAAATATAACCCAAGATAATTCCAATGAAGAAACGATGGGTTTAAATATCTCATTCTTAATAACTTGTGAATCATGAAACACGAAGGAAAAATTGCCAAGAATGATATAAAACCACCTCAAAAGATAAAGAAGAAGAATTGCACTTCGGAATGCCAGAAGAAGGATACTTGAGCTCTTCCAAAAAGAATCTTGACAAACACTTGAAGAATGAATTAAATCCTTAACGAACCACCGTGAAGGACTCCGGTAACAAAAGAATGATGAGATAGAATTGAAGGATGACAAGAATAAGATTATAGCCTTGCGATGGTTTAGATGGAGCTTCGCGACAAGACAAGCAAGAAAACTTGGATCTCTGGAAAAGAAAAATGAACAACTTAGAACCGAGATATTACTCATCATGAAGAATCTCCGAAGGAAGGAATTACTTCACCATGATGAAGTAGAATAAGAATTACGTTATGCTTATCCTCATCAAATTTAATTGATGAAAAATGGATTTGGCATGCAACTTATTCTCGTTGAAAGGATTAAGAGAGATATCGCGCAAACTTGAATAAGGTCTTCAACGAATCGTCGGTAGGGTTGAAAATGAATGAATCACTCGAAAAGAATTAGAAAGCGAATGTAGATACTTGAGGGAATTTGGATGCAAGAGAACGAAGAGATGACAAGCTGCCTAGAGAATAGTTAAACGATGCACTGGTAAGATTTGGAGAACTAGAGCTGAAAGCTGAGAATGAATAATTCTGAGATGATGGGCTCCGGAGAATCAAACTGAAAAGACTCCTGAATTGCTTTGAATGGGTGAAAAGAATTCTCACAATCGAAAACAATTATGAGAGGATGGCAGCAAGTTTGAACTATGCATCTTTGGAAGAATGGGTAAGTATTTAAGAGGAACTCTTCTTCGGTCTTCAAAATCCGAGAATAACAATGAGAAACACCACCAAGAATTGTTGAGGCACTCCGGAATGAAGAATAGAAAGGTTCAACCAACGATGAAAAGAATATGAAAGTGAACTTGGAGGATACATTTGATTGATGAGAAATCATTCTTTATGTCAAACTTTGAAAGAATTTGAGAATCGCTCCGGATAGATTAGAAGAGTCAGGTAAGATCCTGGGAAAAGACCTGTGGGTTAGGGGCCACTCAAAAGAAAACACAGTTGAACGATTTTAAAAGAGAGATTGCACTATTTGAATTAAATATCTTGAATGAGGTAACAACCTCGAAATAGCCTTGAACGGAATAATAATGCAAACACGAATCTTCTGAGATATCTTCAACACTCCGGAGCAAATGAATAGTGAGAAGTGAACAATTAAGAGGTGCACCGGCATGAGAAAGCATTTGAAACAAGGAAAGGGACATGATCAACACCAAAAGCTTGCATTGAATCCACCGGGGAAGAAAATGATAACAAAGAATGATGAACTTGAAACTCCTGACCATCTTCATGACAATCACCGGATAAGAACATTGAAGGAAAGAATGAAGAAACTTCACATCCATAAAATGGATACTTGATTAAGAAACCTGAGTCCTTGAAGAAAAAGGGTGGGAGGGCAGGAAAACAAAGGCAACTTGGGGACGGATGAAATGAACAACGTTGGGAAAACTGAGAGGTGATCTTGCGAATGGGGAAAATGATAGGATCATCTTGATGAGAAGCGAACCGGTTGGAAAAAGAATTGACATGACAATCTCGATAAACAAGAAGGATTGGCATCCACATAGAAATATGAGAACACCGTTTAGAAAAGGTATGGAATCAACACTTGACATTGAAGCAACTCGAATACCACAACTCAAAACAAACAAAGGATTTGGCTTGCCGAATAAGCCGGAAACAAACATATGATAGACCCCATATCGTATCATGTGTCTGTTGGAAAGATATCCTACGTGATACTTGAATTCCCACCTATAAACTCTCAAAACTTTCTGGTTATGCAATCTGGTGTTGGGGATACAGGGAGGCACAATATATATCACACAACTAACAAGCCCTACGCTCCAACTGTATCCATCAGTCAACTCATAACCAAGAAAACTTCAGAAACCGTGTACCTCAACCTTCGAAAAGCATCCGTTATACTAGTTGTGGCAATACTCCCGAACTCCCTCCCTAGTGTTGGGTGGCATCGAGGTTATCTCACCACTAACTACATAAAAGAGATTTTCGATGTCGGCGAACTCAGGTATTCCAGAACTGCAACGATAAAATTGTGACGACAACACGTGGGAGCTCAACTCCCCAGGACACTGCCACAAACCCTAAATGTCGGGAGGCACCAAGAACAATGTTCTCATCACAAGACTATCGGAACGATCCCGAGATACCCGCATGATCCTAAAAAAATTGAGTGAAAAAGAGGAGAGTGAAGTCAAAACATCTACGTCGGGAGTCCTCACTAGAGCGATGAAGGGGTCTGGGGGTAAAAGAATCCTACTCTTTGATATATATAATCCTAAGACTCAAAACAGTTTTGCTCTAGACTCAACAACCTCAGTGGTTCGATCAATCAAGGAGGGCTCCTAAAGTCGGTAAGGATCTGATACCAACTTGTAGCGCCCAAGATGCGAATCTATCCAAATCACGTGGTGAACTCATGATTGGGGCACAACCGCATTTCGAGCGGATAGCAAGGTGGATATAATTACAACATACCATGTCACTACAAAAAAATACACTTCCGTGATGATACGTGTTTGTCACAGTAGGTCGCTTTTTTTTCATGCATGTACATCCATGATGATTTTATGATAGAATCAAGATAGTCATAACCGTGCTGTCGGAGAAGTGTTCCATGACATTACCAAAATTATCATCACGGAAGTGTCCACTTCCATGATGATAAATCGCGCGTCACAGAAGTGCTTTCATCAAGGGTGACCGACACGTGGCATCCACCATAACGGAACGCTGTTAAGCTATTGGGTCGGGTTTTGGATCCGATAACCCGTTAACAGCCCCGGCCAATGGGAAATTTCCACGTGTAAAATTATTATTGGCCGGACGAAACACGTGTCAGCTCATCAGTGGGTCAAATAGGCGCCTATGATATGTCGACACGTGCCACGGCCCACCACTGGCCCATTTATCTTACAAAGCCGGCCCGTTTGACTTGGTCAAAAGTTAACGGGTTGGCCCATGAAAAGCCTCTTAACGGTCTCTTCGCAAATAGCCCATTTTACGACCCGTTAACTCACGGCTCGTTAGGCCCTAAAGGAAATCGGCCCAACAACGTCATGTGGGACGTCGAATATAACACTAGCCCATTTCACTTTTGGCCCATGTATGTCCTACGACGTCTTTCGGCCCATATGAGGCCTTCGTATCTTTCGGCCCTTTACAGGCCCACGGTGACTCTAGCCCATAATGAATAGTAATTTTCTTTATACCCGTTAACGGCCCGTGATTTACATGGGCCGTTTCCAGCCCGTGTTAGCTTTCGACCTATTTGACGGCCCATACGTTCTTGGGCTCCTTTTCGGCCCTCGATTACTTCCGACCCGTTACTGGTCTGTTCTCCTAATGGGCCAAATTCGGCCCATGGCAAGAGTCGGCCCGTTACTGGCATGTTCCCCTAATGGGCCAAATTTGTCCCATGGCAAGAGTCGGCCCGTTACTGGCCTGTTACCCTAATGGGCCAAATTCGGCCCATGGCAAGAGTCGGCCCGTTTCTGGCCTATTAACCCGTTGCGCCGTTTCCAGCCCATCTTCTGGCCCATTAACGACCCGTTATGCCTGTGACAAAATTAAGCCTTTGCTGTCCTACGGCCTATTAACGGCCTGTTACCATGCTGAGCCGATACCAATTATGCCCGATTACGGCCCATGTAGACCCATTTATCCGACGGCCCGAGGCCCACCGATTACAGGCCCATTTATCGACAGCCCGTAGGAGACCCATGGATCCTACGACCCGTATATGGCCCATGGTAGTTGCGACCACTAGCAAACCAGGGAAAAAGAAGACTAGGAAATAAATAAGGCCAAAACTAACGCTACGCTATTAAGGCGATTGCACAGATTACATCCACTCGGCATCAAAGATCGCCACCAGTGCAACTATAGGGAACACCCTACACTATACAAAAATGGCTTGCTGTTTTCTTCAGCCGGTGGCTCCACGTTAAGAATAAATTTTGTATCGCACCAAAACAAATTACAAATGTATAACAAAAGGAAGGTTGGCATAAAACTTAACAGTCTAGCAGATAAATGCACCACCAGAAGTTCAGAAGCTCGGTTCATTTGACCTGACTGTTATGTTTTCATGCTGTATTGTCCAATGGAGCACCATAACCCTTGCCTTCATTTCCCCTAGGCTCCTGAACAACATAGCAAATGTCTGATAGTCTGGTTTCAAAACCATGCATATCTTGACGACATTGAGCAATGTTTCTCCTTGTTTCACAAAGGGTCTCTGTTAGGGAATGGACTTGTGTCTTGAGCATAGATACACCATTGCTTTGAGCTTGCATATCTTGATCATGAGGCAGTTTGGACGATATTGCCTTAACAACCAACCCAGTATTACGCAGGAACGTGCTTTTGGCACTGTTAGTGGACAGGTACTGACCCACTGCAGCAAGAGCTGACATTGCGGTTATAGTTGCCTCGCCACCTTGAAGGTGGCGGTTCCACCATTTTTTCCATAGCTCGCTGAAAAGTTGAGGTTTTACATTAGTAGTACCAGAACAAAAGATATTAAGGAGGCAGCAAAACCAAACAAAATAGCTTTGGTCTATATACAGAACTTATTCTGGTGAACCCATGTAAAATATCAGTTGTATTTTATTGCAAAGTACATAATAAAACCAGGTTCCAAACATATGACGATGTACCATCGCTAATGTATTGTCTATTTCTTCACATTGTATTGAGGGCTAAGGATAAAGAGACGAAGTTTATAATACGGTAAGCATAGTATGACATCATTCATATCACAAAACAACTGAGAACAGACAAACAAGCAATTGTAACGTTGTGTGGGCAAGTCCAGCACGAAACTAGATTATGGGTCAAGATCAAAGGAACATCACTCCTCTCTTTTAAACCTTGTAAGGTGCAATGGTACGCTAAGACAATTGTGTATAAAATTGAAAAGAGTAATAGACATTGGCTGCAAACCATGCAGTTCAAGGCACAAGTCAGAGTAAGTAGTAGTTAAAAGGCATGAGGATTAAGGACTTACAACAGCGGCTTTGACTGGTGTAGTCATGCCCTTCTTCTTGCTGGTGTGACAGTCCTTGAATATTTCCACAGCATTTGGTTCAGGTACTTTTTGGTCCTTGCGGGCTTTCCTCTGCATTTCGAACAAGTCAATATAGATCTGATAATATGGTACAGCGAAAAGAGTGAAACAACAGCTAATTACAAGAGCCTCGCAGTGTGCAATATAGCTACGAGATCTTGTCGTCTGTTGGAATTTCACTTTCGTGTGGTTGGCCTTGTTCTTTGAACAGTTCACCTACAAGAAGATAGATTTGTGTGGCGCGTGCGTAAATAGGACTTCAACATGTGATCTGATCACATATATATAATGTACCTGATACTTTGGATCAGACCAGTGTTTAACAAGGCCCCTCCAGTCTTCATCCGATATGTTTTCCACTGGAGATGTTTGGGAAAGTTCACTGTTAGCCTTGCCTTCAAAGTGAGTTTTCCTCAAGTTATACCGATACTGTCGCAGAGCAAACTTGAAAACATGGGTGCAAGCTTGTCTTGTTGCATCATCTTGGCTATCCAACTTGAACCTCGTCTGTTGAAAATTATGGGAGTATCATTATCACCAACCTAGAAAGTATGGGACAGAGCAAGACGATATTACTAGTTTCCAAACATAACCATACTTACAGATAAATGGTCGAGGAAGGTGTTGAACTAGGTTTTGTCTTTGTCATTCCTGTACTGAATCCATGTTGGTAGGATATGTACATGACACCTAACAACAACCGCTGACTCTGATACTAACTTGGCTGACTCTGTAGCATCACATGGCCTTTTTAAACCTGCCTCAAAACGGATCTCCATTCTTCCTCCTCTAGATTTAGTTAACCTATTGAGCATTATCCCTGATGTTTGTTTCCTCTTGCGCCTAGGTGCTAGTCCAACAACGAACATAGGAAGTGTTAGTGTACATCAAACTGTGAGACTACATATAAAGAAGCATGCAACTGTAACTTGACTCCAGCAACTACCTTCTTGCTGTTGAAGCTCACAAGGTTCATCTGATATTGCCAACTCGTCTTGTGTCAAGAGTGCTTGGGAAGTAGTGTCAGGTGGCAAGGGAGCTTGGGAACGTGCTGCTAGCTCAGTTGACGCACGAGTAAGTCATGCAGCTGGTAGTAATGTGGTAGGTGTTGCAAGAACTAGGGCTGTCTCTGCTTGTTTGGTGGCAGCTATTTGTTTCTGTTTGGATTTTTTTGCAACTCGTGTAGCATGGGATGCCGTGTTTGTAGAATTTTCCACTAGAATTTGACCTTCTATTGCACCATCAGTACCAGCAGAATCTGCAGGATTCATCCGCTTCTCATTCCCTGTCATTCTGTGTTTCTTCCTCTTTCTCTGTGCCATGTTAAGTCAAGCCGACAAGAAAAACAAATAACAATTTAGTTCTTCAGAACAAATTGATGTGTTATGTAGACGAACTGAACTTTGATGTTAGACGACCACATGATAGGTGGATGTAATATGTATGAAAAATAGGATGGAAGAGATAACCAGAACTATGATGTGTAAACTAAGAAGAAGACATTTCACCAAATTAGAAGCAATGCAATGGAAGGTAGACACCATATGAAAGATGCTACAAATATCGCTCTGCCAAGTTAACAGTGTCTCATCATAAATGGCGTTTAAACAAATGTGAAGGAGTACAAGAAATAAATCATATGCAAGATGCAAACAACATCACACTACCATGTTAGAGGTCTCTCGTCATTAGTGCCATTGCATATTCACAACTTATGATGTGTAAACTAAGGAGAAGGCATTTCAACAAATTAGAAGCAATGAAATCTAGACACCATATGAAAGATGCAACGAATATCACTCTACCAAGTTAAAACTATCTCATCATAAGTGTCATTTCAACAAATTAGTAGTACAAGCTAGAAAAGAATGAGAGATGTAACCTATATCACACTCTGAAGTCAAACGTGTCTTATGATAAGTGATTGTTGCAGGTTACACAATAGTAGTAATTTGATGTAAGAACATGGTGTGATAGACAGATATTGTATGTTCTAGAAACAGGAACACATGTCTTATTCAATTATAATGTGTAAAGTAAGCAGATGGAATTCAACAAAATTAGAAGCAATACAAGCTAGACATCACACATAACATGCAACCACATATAACAGTGCCAAGTTAGAGGGAGCACCGATGATGCTGCACTAGGGGAGACGTGCTCATCATAAACACAGCTTTGTTGAGTGTCTATGCATGTCTTGTCTTGGAAATCATCTTGGGGGTGTGGAGGAGTAGAAACTGTAGAGGCCCTCCGTTCGGAAGGAGCACCTTTATCTGCTGCCTTGCTAACTTCCTTCCGCTTTATTGATTTTGAATTGTCAAGTAAAACCGACAAGAAAAAGCAATAAAATTCTCTCTTCAGAACTCATTCATGCATGATACTGGCAATCACTACTTTGATGTAAGGCAAACACATGATACCAGGATGGAATATGTACGAAAAACAGGACGGCATGGCATGTTCACAACTGTTTGTGTAAACTAAGCAGAAACCATTCCAGCAAATAAGAAGCAATGCAAGCTAGACACCACATGAAAGATGCAACCAATATGACTCTACCAAGTTAAAAGCGTCCCATCATAAATGGAATTTCAACAAATTAGAAGCAGCGCATGCTATAAATCATATGAAAGATGCAACTAATATCGCATTGCATATACTAAAGGTGTCTCGTCATGTTTATTGATGCGGGATACAAACAAAACAATAGTTTTATGTAAGGACATGCTTAATAGACAGATGATGTACTAAATACAGGAACGCATGTCACATTAACAGGTATAATGTATAAGCTAAGCAGACTAGCACATGCAGTTTAACCAGATTGGAAGAATTACAATCTAGACACCATATGAAACATGCAACCACATATCACGCTGCCAAGTTAGAGCAAGCATCTGCGATGCTAGTGTAGGGGAAATGCTGTAATCAACTACAGAGCTACGTTCACTATCTTCATCTAGCATTTCTGTTTCTTGAGAATCATGTTGGGAGGCTGACGCTGCATTCTTTAAATGAGGAGTAGTCCCCTTGCCTGCCTGCCTCGTCATAAGTGATTGATGAGGGATACACAAGAACATTAGTTTGATGTAAGAACATGGTTAATACAATATGTACTAGTATGTACCAAAAACAGAAAGGCATGTCATATTCAAAGGTATAATGTGTAAGCTAAGCAGATGCAATTTAACCAAATTGGAAGCAATACAAGCTAGACATCTGGCTGGAGTGGTGAGCATGATCATATAGGACCTGAGAGCCTGGTGGGAGGCGGGCTTCTTCGCCACCATCATAGCTTTTTAGTTGGCTTCCAGGTGATGCCTATCTTTGTTGGGCTTGTCACTGGCTCGGCCAGTGCCCTGACTAGCTATTTGTCTTCTGGTGCTCACGGGATGGTGGTTCATGTAAAAAATATCTTTCCTTATCTTACCGACTTCGACCTTTCCAATACAAGCTAGACACCATATGGAACATGCAACCACATATGACACCGCGAAGTTAAAGCAAGCACCTGGGATGGTGGTTCATTGCGAGCAAGGTCAACAACTCCAGAGCTACGTTTACCATCTCCATCTGCTGACACTACACCCTTTATAGCGCTGTAATGTGTCTTGCCTACCCGCATACGAAGCTGGAGCGACTTCTCTCGTTTCTTTTTGGCTTCTCTCATGGCAGCAGAGTCTAAAATACCCTTGCATAAAAACACAATAGTGAGAGTAAGGGTGAAGTGTGTGCAGAACTAGTGCACTGTAAAAGTAGAAGATAGCAGGTGACTGAAAAATAAATGACAGGAGACATAAGATATCTCTACAACATTGCATGGCAAACAGAATTAGATTCTACTCCGTATGATTTTGTAATATAGGAGCACAGGAAATGCAGGTACTCCTCCAGCACACCACCACATGTGCTCCTATCTAAGATAATAGTCGACTGAAAATAAATAGGTCTGTCGATTTTTTTAATGAACCGTCCGATCTATAAGGAACGGGCAGATGGCCTTCGTCTACCTCCCGCAAGTCACTATTGACGATCTTTCTCGAACCGCCAGCGACCACCGGCCCAGACTCCTGCCTCCGCCGCCCCGCCCTCCCATCGACCTCACACCACCGCCGTGCTTGGCAGCGCCCCCAGGCCATCCCTTTAATCTCGGTCGACCTCCAGATCGGGCGCCAGTAGCTCTAGGCTGCACACGCCCCTAAGATAAACACCAAGGCGCTGCTTCCCTGGTGTAATAGGCGTACTAGCACCTGTTAGGCCGGGGAATGCTTCCGTTAATTGGGAATCAACTGGCCAGAAATTGAAATTCAGGGGGGCGACGGACCTCTAGCTAAGGTGAAATAGTATATGAGGAGAAACCTTGTGCATTGCGAGTTACTAGGGACATCTAGTATCAAGAAGAAGCGGTAAACTAGTGTCTTCTGTGGGATGAATACCGTGCAAGCAGAGACGTAAGATTTGCACAAATAAGGGAAGAGGAGTACCTTTTTCGGTTGCCGGTGTGGTCACCTCCACATGTTGCGCCAATCTTCTTCTTTTTACCGGGGAAACCGATGTTTTGGAGGGTGCAGGCTTGGACGAACCCATGGCCAAATTGTTGACTGTGTTGCCATGGCCGTATGTCGGCGGAGGGGAAGCAGATCTGAGGCGGCGACAAACGGCGTAGCAGGAATAGCCCCGGTGCGGTGGAGGGTGGCGAAGTTGGAGCGGCAGCGCTGAGGCGCAGGACGGCGTGGTTGAACTGGCTCGGGTACGGACGGCTCGGCCTCAGCTTCAACTACTAGTTGTGGAGGGCATTGCGGTTGAGGTTGCGGTGGACGACGACGTCGGGGTATCGGCTCCGGCGTGATGGAGGAGGGCGGCGGTTGATGGGTGGGATGGGGTGGCGGACGGAGGACGCCGGGGTTTTGCGGCTGGTGGAGAGGTAGTTTTGACACCCACGGAGTACGAATGGGGAATCAGACGGGTGAGGAGGAACCATGTTTCGGTCTGGGACGCGCTTGTTTTTGGCTTTTTTGAAGAGAAGATGGGACGCACTTGTTTGAAATTTGTGGAAAATACAAACTTTGCCCCCCTCTTAAATTTCAGACCTACTGTGGGTCGGGGGTAGGATGGTAATCCCAGGTGTCCCAAATAGTGGGCGGGAGCGATTTCGGTCGCGCGCATGTGTGCTTAGGCGGCCATTGTGTATGAATGTTTTTCGGATGCGGTTGTGTGGCGTCTAGATGAAGCTACAAACCTACCCCGGTTTAGACATTTGGACGTCGGGCCGGTAGGTTTCACGGGTCGGAGTTATTAGAAAATAATTTCATTGTACTACCAAACATTGGTCTCACGCGGTTTCGGGCAAGTAGAGGCCATTTTGGCGCTTCGTTCGAAATTTTCAAACACAAGCATTCACGTTTAGAGTACTCTTGAATTATGAGGATTGGCCTAAATAGACAATGTTATATTTGACCTTGTATGTTTGAAAACCTCATTAAATTATCCACTTCTTTTTGAAATTTTGACACTTGAAAATCCTATAACTACGATTATTTTGGAATGGAGGAGCTAAATTTGAATCTATTTTGTACACGACTACATATGCTATTATGTACAAAATCAGAGCAAAGATTGGTGCTCTCATAATTTAGGTATGGTTTACAAATGCCATGATATCAAATTCAAATAATTGAATGGACTTCATGTTGAATTTGATTTTTTTAAACCACCTTAAGTTGAATTCAAATGTATGCTAGTTCATAGGTAGCTATTTATAATGTCCACTGTGTAACTTTCGTATGTATAATGTGCTTTACACACACAAAATGAACTATACTCATGTTTATATTCGATTGGTAAAGGGATGTATTGTGTGGAGTTCAAAAAACTAACTATGTGGATCAATTGTCGGGGGTTAGGTGCGACATATGCCAAAGGATGGCTTATCATGGTGGCGGCGAGTAGAACGTCGCTGGTGCCTGGAAACGGGATGAGGCGAAGACATGCACGCCGGTGAATCTTACCCAGCTTCAGGGCTCTCCGGGGAGATAATACCCCTACTGCTGCTCTACGGGGTCTCTGCATGATCACTATGGCAAAGTGTTTACACGGTTACTCCTTGAGCTGTTTCCTAGAGGTAGGAGAGGGCAAGGCTAGCTCTCTCCCTCCTATATGATCTGGTCTAGAGCTAATGGGTTCCAACCCTTTGCATGGGTGCCCTAGGGGTTTATATAGGCCTACCCCCTGGGGGTACAATGGTAATCCGGCTGGACGCGGGCCCAGCCGTCAGGGCCTCTGGCCTCCGTCTTCCCCGCCGACCGCTGGGGCCCGCCGACTGGTGGGCCCCGCCGACTGGCCTGGTACGGAGCCGACAGGCCGCGTTTGCCGCGGGCGGGTCTTGCCAGCTGCTGATTACTGTAGCCGTGCTTCTGATGACGCGGGCTTGATCATGGGGTCGTGGCAACAGCCCCGCCGCCTGGCGGGCGATCACTATTGCCACTCTCCATCACATCTTGATTAATGGCGCGTGGGCCCCGGGGGAAGGCTCGGCCGACTCCTCGGGGCCGACTCCCGACGGGTCCGACTGGTGGTCTTCTTGCCGTCTCCTGGGGTCTCACTGACTGGTGGGACCCGCTGCCTCTGGGCCGTACAGACAAGCCGTCGTGGGTGTAGGATTCGGTCCTGCGGTGCTGATGTCAAGGCTGGCATGGCAACAGTGCCATGCCGCATGGAGATCTTCTATGGTACGGCGTGTTGTGGCCATGCCTGCCCTTGGTAAGGGGCGGGAGTGGGCTTCATTGTCGCCACTCCCCTGCCCTGTCCCACTTGATGAGGTCGTGGGGTGTGTTGGAGTCGCAGGTCGACTCCCCAAAGCCGGCTTCTCTGGAAGTCGCCAGTCAGGAGTCGGCTTTCCCTGAAGTTGTCCCTGGGACTCGGCCGTGAGTGGTCAGTCGGCCATTTTGCCATTGACTTCTTGAAGGCGGCTCTTCGTCCTGGGGTCTTGAGGGGCGCAGCCTGCCTCGATGTCTTGAAAGGTTCTAGGGCTCGGGTTGGCCTACCCGTGGCCCATTACTCCGAGAGTAGTCCCCGAAGCTGGTGAGGAGTTGTGGACGATCGGCCGAGAAGCCTCATCAGTTTCTCTTTCCGAGTGCTTAACACATGGTCTTTGATTGACTTCTGCCGGGCCGACTAGAAGGAGTTGGACTCGCTCAATTCGGACTCGCTCAATTCTGACTCGCACAATATTTCGAACGTCGCGGCGGGATCCAAGTAGCGTGCTAGCTAAGCCTCCAGGCCGCCGCCCGTTCTAGGCCTGTCATGCGATCACACGTGGCTGGGCCATCCTGCCAGCCTACGCGTGCGACAGGACAGGCCCAAAGGCGAGGCCCGCCACTACCGCGCCTCGGCGCCCGAGCGGATCCGCTGCGGCCCCAGCGGACGGTTGGGATTCCCATGGAGTTACTGTGTGCAGTAACTTTGTCGTGGAACGTGGGGGTCGTGGGGCCGTGGGCGCAGTAAATCCCACGACCGCCCCCTCGGCTTCGCAGTCCACGAGGCTATAAGTAGGGGAAAGATGGGGGCACGCGCGCCCCTCCTTCCCACCACTCCTCGCTCTCTTCCTTCTCACTGCTCCTCGCTCTCCTCCTTCTTCTTCTTCGCTCCGCCGCGCGCCCGAGCTCCGGCGAACGCCGCGGCGATCAGCTCGCGATGAGTTCTTCCTCTGCCGCCGTGCCTCCGCCGGTGCGCTCCGGCACTTGGGACGGTTTCGAAGTGCACGACGACCACATCGAGTTCCTCTGTAGGACTCCTCGGCTCCCCGGTGAGGATCATGTGCGGGTGCGCCTTGCGCTGAAGGGGGAGATTTCCCCTGCGCCGCAGGAGGGCGAGCGGGTCATCTTCCGCTCGCACTGCTTGCACGGGTTGGGGCTGCCGGCGAGCAGTTTCTTCCGATTCTTCCTGGAGTTCTACGGCCTCCAGCCGCACCACCTCTCCCCCAACAAAGTGGTGCTGCTATCCGCCTTCATGGCCTTGTGCGGAGGCTTCCTCGGAGTCCTCCCCACCCTCGAGATCTGGGGGGAGTTCTTTTTCTCCAAGCTCGGCACCCAGGCTGCAGGCGTGCCGACTCAATGCGGCGCTTTCATCGCCGTGCGAAGGTCGGGGGCCGACAACCCCTTCCCCTCCATCTCGCTGATAAAGTCGATGAAGATGTGGCAGAGATCGTACTTCTACGTCAGGAGCGTCTCCGCGAGGGGCGACTGGGTCAACCTGCCGGCTTTCGAAGCCGGCCCGCCGGCTGGGAGACTGCCCAACTGGTCGTACCGGGCCAAGTCGCTGACGCCTGTGGGAGATGGCGCAATCGCGCGACTTTGAGTGCTGACGCAGTCAGAGGGCTTGACTGGTCCAGACCTGCTGGCCGCCTTCATGGCGCGTCGAGTTCTCCCGCTCCAAGGCCGCCCCCATATGATATGCCAAATGAGCGGGCACCGCGACCCAAGTCGGATGTGCACCAAGGACATGCCACACGAGGAGGTGGCCTTCATGGTGAACTACCTCTCGGACAGCAAGCTCCTGGAGGATTGGCGGTTCGGCAAGGAGCCGTACTCCCGCGCCAACCCCCCGCCCATGGTGAGTTGCCTTTCCTTTCTTTCTTTGGATTGCCTTCTTTCTCGCCGAGTTTGTTTTGACCAGTCCGCTTTGGTCAGAATCCCCTCCTCCACCCGCCAGCTGGCACCTCGGGGCCGGCCCGCGAGTTCCTCGCCGACCGGGCGGAGAGCAACATCGACGACCCCTATCTGGGGGCGGCGGCTCTAGAGGACGACGCCGAGGGAGGAGGAGGAGCAGCAGGTGACATCAGGCCTTCGGCCACTTTCGCCGACTGGCCTGATGACGACGCCGAGGGAGAAGCTGCCCCCCACCATCGGCTAGGAGCCAGCCAGCCTGGCGCGGGCTCTTCTGCCGCCCCGGGTGCTCCAGGCGGCGGGAAGAAGCGTAGGGTCGTGCCGACCTTGTTCGGTAGTCGGCCGAAGAAACCCAAGGGTTTGGCTGCGGCGACCCGGCGGGACGAGGCGGCTGCGAAGGCCATCCGCTTCCGTAAGGAAGTGAAGAAGCCTCCATTGGTCTCTGCATGAGTATTCTATCTCAATGCTTTATTCTTTCTTTGTGGCCTTGTCTGAGTCTTTGCTTGCTCCCCTTGCTTCAGGGCTCCTCTCACTCTTGAGAGGGTCACCGCCGCCTCCATCATGGGGTCAGCGGAGACGTCCGCCACCACTCGGCGGATTGACCCCGCTGCTGACCTCCAGGAGGCGACAGAGCGGAATGCGTAGGAGAAGCGCAACAAAGAAGAGGCCGTTTGCCTGGAGAAGGCGGAGGCCGATAGGGCGGAGGCCTCCACCAAGAAAAAACTGGCGGAGGCCGAAGCCGCCGCCGCGACGAAGCGGCAGGCTGAGGAGGCCGCACGCCGCCAATCAGCGGTGTTCGTCACCCAGCTGAACTCTGCGCCGCCGCCTCCGGAGTTCACGGGGCAGACTGGGGAAGCCGGCGGCGAGAACCCCGTCGTGGAGAGGGAAGGCGGCGACCCCTCTACGCCGGACGTGATCGTTCCGCCGCCACCTCCGCCATCGTCTGAGAATGCGCAAGGCAAGCAGCCAGCGGACCCTCCGGTGCTGCCGACCGAAGACGAGGCCATGGCGAGGTTACTCCTCCAAGTCGGCTCGCCAACGCGCCGCCGTCTGGAGAAGGCGACTTCGGCACCCCGCCCCCTGGAGGCCGGCACCGCCAGCTCGGCGATCCCAGATGCTGAAGCGATGAGCGCCGTGCCCATTGGGTGGGTGCGAGGAGGCGGCACGGGGCCGCTGAACCAGGCGCTTCTGGACGTCCAGGCGAAGCTTCGTGCTAAGGGCGACACTCTCCAGAATTGCACCAAGGCGTACCTGGCGTCGCGGGCAGCCGTCCGGGTATGTTTTTTTGCCTTTGGTCCTTGTTTCCTTGTTCCTCTCTGTGGGGGCGCGCCAGTGCACCCACTGGGTGTAGTCCCCGAGTTTAGGGCTGGCTACTGAGCAGGCGGCCCGGAACTCCAATTGATGAACTCTGGGTATTAACTTTTTGTCTAAAACGCTTGACGTAGGATTACCACAACCTCCGCGTCACTGCCTTCAACCGTAATGTTGAAGAGCTGGGCAAGTGGACCGCCGATTTGTCGGAGAGCTAGAGTAAGTCCTTTTTCTTCTTTGCGGGGGCACGCTGGCGCACCCGCGGGCTGTAGTACCCGAGATTCGGGCCGACTACTGAGCAGTCGGGCCAGATCTCCCCGGCGATCTTCTTTATTGATGACTTAACGCCTTCTTTCTTCCTTCTTTTCAGGAGCCAACGCTGCTCTTCAATAGCAGCTGAGCGAAGCCAACTCCGCTTTGCGCGCCAAAGGGGAGGAGTGCAGCAAGCTCGCCACAGAGCGCGATCTGCTGGCCACTCAATTGGCGGAGCAGAAGGAGCTACTTGTGAAGACGCAGAGGGAGGCGGAAGAGACGGAAACCGCCCTCCTGGCCGAGTTCGCGAGCGAGCGCTCCTCCTGGTCTGACAAGGAGGCAATGCTGGCCTCCGGCTTCCATGAGATTGAAGCCATCGTTGATGGTGAGTTTCTTTACTTTCTTTCTTCGAGCTGCTAATTATAAGTCGTGCCGACTCCTGGTTTTTGACTTGCTTCTTCGTTTCTTCCGTCTTGGCAGACTTCTTTCCTGGGCACTCGCAGGCCGCCATCCAAGCCATCGAGGCTGACCGTGAAGGTCGAAGGGCGGAGGGCGCAGAGATCACCGCCGATGCCCCCTGAACCCTTGACGAGCACATCCTGAGCATCGAGGCTCGCCTTTGGCCGACTCACCGGATGTTGCGCCGGCTTCAGTGTGTCGGTGCCCAGGCGATTGCCGCCTTGTGGCCGGATATGCAGGCTCCGCGTACCCCCAGCCTGACGGCCGACTAGCTAGAGGTCGCGGCTGGTCGTCTTGAGGCCTGGAAGGGTTCTTTGGCCCGAGCTGGAGCGTGCCGGGCATTGGAGTTCGTCAAGGCATGGTATCCGGGGCTGGATCTAGACCGGCTGGCCACGCTTCGGTCGGAGGCCCAGCCGGAGCTGGCAGCTGCGGAAGACGCCCTCGTCAAGCATGCTGTGGCGATCGCCGAGTACACCGACACATGTATCTTCGTCCCTGAGCGGTCTGAAGACGGGGAGGAGGTACCGCCGGAGTGGTTTGGGATGAACCCAGACTACGGCGAGGATTCGACAAAGGTGATTGGCTCCAGCGTCGAGGAGGAAGGCGAGGCGGAGGACGGAGGTGAGACGGAGGCACCAGAAGACGGAGCAGACGGCCAGCCTCAGCTCGACCGCGCCTCCAGCAATGAGCCGCGTGTGAAGGACCCGACTGCCGCCGGAGGCGATCAAGCCGAGACTACCCAACCGGCCGCCCCGACGCCTGACGCTGCCGCCTCCTCCGACCCTCCGAATCCGTCTGCTGCTTCCTAAGCTACCGCTTTACCTTTATTTTATCTGCTTCAGTAGTCTTTGAAGAACTTGTTAATTCGCACAATTCCACCCGCTGGGTGTATTTTGAACTTCTTCTCGAAGATTCAGCCAAGGGCCTACGTTATGTAAATATATTTATCCGAGTTCTATCTTTTCTTGCTCATTGCTCTTTTGGCTTTTTTCCTTTGCCGCTTTCTCTTAATTGCCTGCCTTGCCAATCGGACAGCCGCTCTGCGGACTGCCGCTGGATCAAATGCTTGGCTACTTTGGGAAGGCAAGTACTTAGCCGTTTTTAAGAGTTTTTGAGCAAGTTGAATAGAAGGCGGCAATCCGACTATTCGAGAGTCAGTTTGTGAAAAAAGGCTGGAAACCGTCTTGAACTATGTTTTATGCTTTGAGTCCTTAGCCATTTTTCATGCGAACACCCATTCTACCTTACTTATGCCCACCGTACAGTCGCTTTTGCGAGCTGCGGCTTCTGACAGGAGACGGTTTAGGTGTTACACACTACTTTTCCGGCTACAGGAAGCATTTCACAGTGCAAGGCGGCAAGTCCCCGGGCCGACTTGTCGAGCCCAATGCCAAGCGGCATAACAAAGAGTAACATACTTGTAGGCATAATTTTTATCATACAGACAAAAGAGGGCAGTCCCCGAGCTCGTCTCGGGGGGCCCGAAGTCTTGGTACTTTAATACAAAAGGTAGCATGGTACATACTGCATCAACTGTAAAATCTTCGGAGGAGATTTGCATTCCATGGCCGCTCTGTCTCCTTGCCGGAGTCGTCCCTCTTGCGTGCTCGGGGCTTCTGAGCGTCAATCAGGTAGTAGGAGTCGTTGCCCAGTACTTTGCTGATAATGAAAGGGCCTTCCCAAGGTGTCGACAGCTTGTGCTGGCCGGCTGTTCGCTGGATCAGCCAGAACACAAGGTCGCCTTCTTGGAAAGATCTTGCTTGACCTTCCTGTTGTGGTATCGGCGCAGGCTCTGCTGGTAGATGCTGGACCGGCTGAGTGCCAACAGCCGGCCCTCTTCCAGCAAATCGACGCCGTCTTGTCGTGCTTCTTCCGCTTCCTCCTCGGTGTATATGGTGACTCATGGGGAGTCGAACTCTATGTCCATTGGGATGATGGCTTCGGCACCGTAGACGAGGAAGAAAGGCGTGAAGCCGGTTGACTTGTTTGGAGTCGTGCGCAGACTCCAGAGGACGGCTGGTAGCTCGTCGAGCCAGCAGCCAGCCGAGCGCTCCAGAGGCTCGATCAGCCGGGGTTTGATGCCGGACAGGATGAGGCCATTTGCTCGCTCCACCTGGCCATTTGACTGTGGATGGGCGACGGATGCTAGGTCTAGTCGGATGCCCTGTGTTGCGCAAAAACGGGCCAAGGCGCCTTTGGCAAAATTTGTGCCGTTGTCGGTGATGATGTTGTGTGGTATGCCGTACCGAATTGTGATATCGGTGATGAAAGTCACGGCAGTCGGACCATTCGGCTTCTTGATTGGCTTCGCTTCTATCCACTTGGTGAACTTGTCCACTGCGACGAGTAAGTGAGTTAAGCCACCTCGTGCTGTCTTGAATGGTCCCACCATGTCTAGACCCCAAATTGCGAAAGGCCAGCCAATGGGGATGGTCTTGAGTGCAGAAGCCGGCTGGTGCGGCTTGGAGCTGAACTTCTGGCACCCTTTGCATTTTTGGACCAACTCCTTGGCCTCTTCTAGGGCAGTCGGCCAGAAGAAACCATGTCAAAAGGCTTTCGCGATGAGCGCTCTTGAAGCCGCATGGTGGCCGCACTCGCCTTGATGGATGTCTTTTTGAGAATTGATTGGCCTTGCTCTGGCTCTACGCAGCGCTGGTAGACACCAGTGACGTTGCGCCTGGCCAGCTCTCTATTGACTATGGTGTAGGTTGCCGCCCAGCATTGTACTTGCCGAGCTGAGGTCTCATCAGTCGGCAGCTCTTTGCTCACCAGGAATTTGAGGATGGGCTGGGCCCATGAGGGTGCTGCTATTTCTTCGACTGCCAGAACTGTGACTTGGACGAGGGCGGTTGGGATGGGAGGCGGCGGGTTGGAGTCAACAACCACTTGCTAGGTTAATGAAGTCCCCAGGGTGACTGGCGCGTCCCTTGGGTCGAGTTCTGGAGTCTTCGAGTCCGCCGCCGCAGTCCTCGGGTCAGGTTCGATTGTGGCGTCTTTGGAGCCATCTGCCAAAATCCCCGTACCATCTGCCGGGGCTCTGGAGTCGGATCCGACGTCTTTGGGAGGAGCCGGCACAAAAATGGAGTCTGATTCTGGTGAAGGCTTCACAGACGGCTTGAGGAGGCGTTGAAGGGCGATGCCGGATGGTATTGCTTGGCGGGTAGAGCCGATTCGTGCCAAGGCGTCTGCTTGGTCATTGTCGTTTCTTGGCACATGGAGGAACTCGCACCCTTCGAAATACCCGCTGAGTTGCTACACGAGGAAACGGTAACTCTCCATGTTTGCGTCTTCCACGTCTCAGTCGCCAGATGACTGCTGGACCACTAAGTCCGAGTCGCCATAACACAAGATCCAGCGGATGCCAAGTTCTTTGGCAAGCCGGAGCCCGTGAATGAGCACCTCGTACTCGGCGACGTTGTTGGAGGCAGCAAAATGGATTTGAAGTGCGTATTTGAGCTTGTCGCCTTTAGGAGAGGTGAGGATGACGCCGGCTCCCAAGCCTGTGCGCATCTTGGAGCCGTCGAAATGCATTCACCAATGGGTGGAGTCAGGCGCTGGAGGTAGGTACTGGGTCTTGGCCCAGTCGACGAGGAAGTCGGCCAGTGCTTCTGACTTGATAGCGGTGCGGGGCTAGTAGTGGATGGTATAGGGAGCCAGCTCTATGGCCCACTTGGCCACTCGGCCAGAAGCATCTCGGCTACCAATGATCTCAGCAAGCGGGGCCGTGCAGACCACCGTGACTGGATGCTCTTGAAAGTATGGCTTCAATTTCTTGGTAGTAAAGTGTACGCCATTGTCGGATTTCGGGTTCCGGTAGACCCTTGAGGTTCAAACACTGGGGTGCGCGCAGAGATTTCGCCTTCTACCTACCTGCACCCCTCTGCCTTGCTAAGATCTAAGCTATGGAAATAACATCACAAGAGACACAGGGTTTATACTGGTTCGGGCCACCGTTGTGGTGTAATACCCTACTCCAGTGTGTGGTGTGGTGGATTGCCTCTTGGGCTGACGATGATGAGCAATACATGGAAGAACAGCCTCGCGAGGGTCTGTTCTTGGCTGAGGGGATGAACTGCTAGGAGGAGTTCAGTCACCCTTCTCTCTCTCTCTCTTCTCGATTCTCTCTTCTTGATTCCGATTTCGATCCCAGCTTGTTTCTGGGTTGGACGATTCTAGATTCTCCCTTCCTGATTGTGATCCCTCTACCCTATGGGTGGCTAGTCCTATTTATAGGCAAAGGCCCTGGGCCTCTTCCCAAATATTGAGCGGGAAGGGCGCCAACAATTGGCCATTTTGAAGGGGAACATCTGGTACACTTATCCTGACTAAAGTTGGTCCTTGCCTGCCAAAGGCTCTGGTGGTGACGCTGGCTTGGGCTCCACAATGACTTCTTCCCTGCCGTTGGACTGGTCTTGGTCTCGTTGCACCGAAACGGGTGCCTTTGCTTGATGCTCTCGCCTGTGCTTGCTCCCTTTGAACCAAAGAGGAAAGGAGGACACTGCGCGGCTGGCGCCCGCCTGGCGCCTTTGGTCATCATGGCTTGCGTCACGGGCACCTCGTGAGATACCCCGCCTTGATCTCTCCGCCTCCTCGCGAGCCAGCCTGATGAGGCCGTGCCTGAGGAAGATCCGTGTCGTCCGCCCCGCGAGGCTTGGCCCCTCGCAAGGGTCTTGGGTCTGTGTTGGTGAAGATGGGCTGTGCTGGGCCCCCTTTGAGCCACGCTGCAGGCCGCAGGCAGGCAAGTCTGGGGACCCCCATTCCCAGAACGCCGACAGTAGCCCCCGGGCCCAAGGCGCGCCCGGACTTGGCCGTGCAGGGAGGCAAAAGCGAAAGAGCGAAGCGCCGCGGGCCCTAACAGCCTGCGGCCTTGGGCGCTGCGTGGCGGTTGATTGGACGTGGGCGTCTCCACTTCCCCACAGCGCCTCGGCAACTGCACGGATTGGACAAGTCCCTGCATGCAAAGCGAGTCATGATTACCTGCGATCATGGAGGTCGGCGGTCGGCCTTCGCCGGCCATAAGTACGGAACGGCGCGCGCCCTTCCAGTCCATCCCTTCTTGCTTCTCCTTCTTCCCGGTCCTTGCTCCGTCTTGCTGCAATGGCTCCGATCCACCGATTCTCGACGGCAGATAAGGGAAAGGCTCCCTGAGAGGAACCAGACCCGCTCCCGCCAAAGAAACGGCTCGCCCTACGCGGCCGGGACGAGGGGGCCCATCAGGTGGTGTCGAGGCCCTGGTGCGAGCGGCCAGCGCTGGGGTTCCCGCTTCCCTTGTACGCCCACATCGAGGGCTCTGAAGGAGTCGATGCCGATCGCCATGGGCGGCGCCGCCGTCGGCACCGACGGGTCACGAAGGTGTGGGTCGTACCCCCTGGGGTCCACACCGAGGGCTCCTCCCGAGAGTTCGTGCTCCACGCCGCCATGCCTCCTTAGTCTTGGATTTGCCTTCCTCCCTTCTTCACCTCCATCATCCCGCAGGGAGAACTCCTGGAGCTTTGGCTGCAGCATGCCGGCTGCAGCACCCTCACGACCGAGGCAAAGGTCGCGGTCGTTTCCCCGGGCGAGGTCTTCATGACTCGAGGCTGGAGCGAAATCGCCCGGGTTTGCAGGACAAGAGGCGCCTTCGCGATCCACTTGGAGTACGATGGTGCTTCGGTGATGTTCTTCAAGGTCTTCGATGCGAACGGGCGCCGGATGGAGTGCTGCCCCGGGAGAGGTGGTCGGGACCCTGCTACGGCAAGTACTGGGCCCGCCGACCGCTCCGTTGGTGGCTTCTCAAGCGGCGGAGGCGTCGGAGGGTCCATCGACTTCGGCGAGCTCTTCGCGACTCCCGAGATGAGCGATGATAGCTACGAGCCCCCGAGCCGGCGCCGCTCCTAGAGCAGGGCGGGCTCGTCAGGCTGTCGCCGATTCTGATCTGGATGGGGTTGGCGCCGGTGCTTGACGGCCCACTGTTGATGATGGCGTCTTTTGCAGGGGCGCGTGTGGTTGGCGTCCTTTTAGGATCTGTTCCCTGCAAGGAATCAAAGACGCGTCCCGTGGGGGCTTGTAAGGTGCCTGTGATCCTGTTTGTTAATATAACCCTTGTCGTAGAATTGTGCGAGTTGCTCATTCCGTCTTAGCTTAGTTCTCCCTTTCGAACCTCACGAGGGCTTGGCGCTCTGCGCCGACAGGTGCCAGTCCCAAGGCGGCTTCAGCCGTCGCTGGTATGCCAGGTCGCGATGCCGTGGTCAAGGCCAGGAGGTGAGCGACCCGGGGTCCGGTAAGAGCCCCTGAGTCGCGATGCTTAGGAGGTCCCCTTTGGCGCTCAAGCAGCCGTTGTTCGGTGAGAAAGGAGAGCGGCGTCGCTAACACGGGATTGCATTAGGTGCGGGGATGGTGCCACGGTAGCTGGTGCTTTCGTGTGGTGACTTATCTCGAGAATCAGGGACCGCTCTCTCGTGTGTCGCCGGGTCCATGCATCGGCAGGCGTGAGGTTGCTCGGCGAGGTCCTCGCATGTCCCTCCCCTCTTGCCTTTGCTCCCCTTTCTGCTCTACGTCCTCGGGTCCCGGCCCTCGAGCGAGTCTCAGTCGTTGCTGGTATGCCAGGTCGCGATTCCGTGGACAAGGCCAGAGGGTGAGGGCTGGAGAGCCAGTAGGAGCCCTAAGTCACGATGCTCAGGCACCCCCCCTTTAACGTGCAAGCGGTTCGCGCGGATGAGAGTGAAGGAGACACCACAAGGGCCTCTCCTGACGCAGCTCCTTTAGGAGATCCTGTAGACCCATCATAGAAAGAACGAGGGGTTGCCATGACAATTGACAGTCAGCCGTTGGTTGCTTCCGAGGGGCGATGAGGCACTGAAGGCTTGACGAGGTGGCGCCATGCGGGGCTACCGCGGCCAGAGCTCAGCCATTCAGGTTTGTCGGCATTGCAGGGATGGACCCATGCGCAAGCGTCGTGCCGTTTGGGAGCAGCTCCGTCAGTTGGCGTCAGTTGAGCGGGCAACTAGGTCAAACACATTAGCCGCGAAGGAGTGGATTCATTCAAATAGATGCTGGGAAGGCGGACATCACTGGGTCAGGCCCGAGCGACTTGGGGATGATGCAGCCCGTGGGGCGCCCCCAACAAAGTAAGCTAACAACATGAAATAAAAGGGATACATGCCGCAGGGACGGACCCACGCGGCCTGGGAAGAAGGCAGCCCTGGGGGGCGCTCCCAGCTGGAATGAAACTTGAAAGATGTCACCTGATGATGTTGAGGACGAAGGAGTGTTGGTGTAGCAGACTCGGTGGGCTGCGGAAGCCGATCCTCATGAGCCCCCAGGCCCAGGGGCCTCGGGAGGCTCCGGATGCGCTGGTGGCTCCTCGCGGACCATCTCCATCTCCGCCAGGGCTGCGGAACGCCTGGCCTCTTGAGCCTCCATGATACCCCTCATGAGGCACTGGTACGTGGCAGCCGCGTTCGGCAAGCCGTAAGGCATGCGAACGTAGCTGTGGGGTGGACCTTCGCAACGCCCCACTCGCGAGGGCCAGAGGCGCTCTCGAGAGGTGACTCGATTGAGCCCTGGTATGTCGATGCAGACGCGCAGCCCACCATCCTCGCCTGGATGGGGAGCCACAGCTGGTAGGCGGCGGCCGCCCTTCATGACTCTTGACTCCTGTAGCTCCTGAATGGCCTTGCTGACGAACTCTTGAGGGTCTAGCTCTCCTTGCCTTACTCCTTCTTGAGGGAAACGTGCTTCGAAACACGCCTCCATGTGGTGCCCAAGCGCCTCCCTCGTGACCTTAGCCAGGTCGGCGGCCCTCCAGGGGAGAGCCCCCGAGCCCTGCCTGAGGAGGGCGCCGGGCACGCTTTCCTATGTGATGGAAGGAGGTTCCCCCTGGGTAGGCGCGGGCCCTGAGGGGCCTGCCTCCTGAGGGGCCGGGCCGGACCATGTCTTCTTCTTCTTGGGGGCGGTCTCGGGAAGCCTCCTGCTTCCACAATCCGGGTCTTCCAGTGATGCGGCCTGAAAGGCTCGTTCCAGGGAACACACCATGTCCTTCTCTTCACAGGGCACCGTGATGACTCCGCCACTTCCTGGCATCTTGAGGACGTTGTAGCCGTGGTGAGTTACGGCCATGAACTTGGCCAGCGCTGGGTACCCAAGGATGGCGTTGTACGGCAGGTGAATGTGAGCGACGTCGAAGTCGATGAGCTCGGTGCGGTAGTTGTCGCGTGCCCCGAAGGTGACAGGGAGGCGGACCTGCCCAATCGGAACCGTGGAGCCGTCGGTGACTCTGGAGAAAGGCTTGGTTGGCTGAAGCTGGTTGTAGGGCACTTGGAGATTGTTGAATGTTTCCACGGACAGGACGTTGAGCCCTGCCCCGCCATCGATAAGGGTCCTGGTGACCACCATGTTGCTGATGATTGGGGAACAAAGCATCGGGAGGACCCGGCTGTGGCCACACACTTGAGTTGATCTACTGAGCTGAACGTGATGGCGCACGCCGACCACCTGAGAGGGCGCGTGGCTTCCAGCTTGAGGAGGACTGCATTCACTTCGTGGGCGAACTGCTTGAAGATGCCTTGAGAGGCTGGGGCTTAAGCCCCGCCCAGGATGCAGGCGATCACGCGCGGCTCCTGGAAGCCCCCAGCCCCCTCGTCCTGATGGCGGTCCTCGTTTCTCCTTGGCTGCGGCGGCAGCGGAGGGAGGCCTGCGTTGCCTTGCGGGCGATCCTCGCGAGGCTGATCCCTCCAGTCTCCCTCGCGAGGCGAGTCTTGCCAGCGATCCTCGCGAGGTCGATCGCGCCACCCTTGGCGTGGGCAGCAGTCTTCCCAGCGTCCTGCGTTCCTTCCTCCTCCTCGACCGTAGCCCCGGTCACTGCGGTCGGGGCGACGGCCGATCCTTCCTTCTCGCACGGCTCGGAGCTCTTGACATTCGTTGGTGTTGTGGGTGTGGAGGTCGTGGTACACACAGTACCGACTGCCCTTGGAAGATTCGGGCTGATCTCTGCCTCGCTTGGTGTCTGGTTCTGCCGCGAGCACGTCAGCCCCCTTGCGCTTCACATCCTTGGCCTTGGGCTTCTTCTCTTCTGGGTCTGTGGCAGGCAGCTCGAGGAGGGAGAGACACCCTTCCTCAGCCCTGGCTCACTTGGTTGCCAAGTTGAACAACTCCAAGGAAGTGCACAGGTCTTGATGCATCGCCAGCTCCTCCTTCATCTTGACATCGCACACGCCGTCGGAGAAGGCTGAGATGATGGCCTCCTCGGTCACCTTGGGAATCTTGAGGCGTGCGTTGTTGAAGCGCTGGATGTACTTCTGCAAGGTCTCTCTGGGTTGTTGCTTGATGCGGCGCATGTCGCTCACAGCGGGTGGCCGGTCGCGAGTACCTTCGAAGTTGGTGATGAAGCGAGTGTGCATCTCGTCCCAGGAGGAGATCGTGCCTGGAGCCAGGTTCAGGAGCGAGGTGCGGGCCCCATCCTTGAGCGCCATGGGAAACCAGTTCGCCATGACCTTCTCGTCTCCGTTGGCAGCTTCGATGCCCAGCTCATAGAGCTGGAGGAACTCCGCAGGGTCGGCCGTGCCATCGTAACGAGGAGGCAGGTCTGGCTTGAACTTGTCGGGCCACGCGACGCTGCATAGCTCGGTGGTGAAGGCACGACAGCCTGCTGTGGCCACGGGAGGCCTTGGGTGACGGAGAGCTTGGTCTTGCATGTCCCCACGCGCTGCAGCTGGGAGCAGCGCGGGGTCTTGACGTGCGGGAGCAGGAACATGGTCGCGACGTGCTGGAGCAGGGAGCGCCCGGGCAGCTTCATGCGGGCGAGGGACTTCTTGGCAGCCCTGCTCTTGCTGCGCTGGCACCTGATGGAGCGGGTTCCGCCCAGGGGCCACGTGCCTTGGAGCCATGGCGCCTTCTTGAGGAGGAGGCGGCTGGGGCGCCCCCGGAGCTTCGTCGCCCGCGCGGGGCGGGGTGCGAAGCAGCGGAACGGACGGCGCAGGAGAGCCCCCTGCAGCGCGGACGAGCTCGGCGACGCGGTCGAGCCATTCTTCGTAGACGTCGTCGACGGGACGGTAGCGCAAGAGCTCGTTTGCCGCGATGAGCGCAGCTCGAGCCTCCATGGGTGCGCGGAGCGCGCGGGACGAAGAACCAGTTGGGGTGAGCGAGGGAGTAGCGGTGCGACCGTCTTGCCGCACGGACGGATGCTGAGACGACGCTTGCTTCTTGTCCCCCGCCGGGCCGGTGGCGGCGTTGACGGCAGGTGATGGGGAACGGCAAGGACGCCCGCCGACAGGAGCCGTCTGGGTGACGCGGGAAGCGAGAGAGGCCCAGTGCTCGGCACGGGCCCGACGAGCGTCTGACATGGACGCGATGGTCGAAGGAGAACGGGGTGGTGGAAGACGAATTCCGGCGCACCCCTACCTGGCGCGCGAAATGTCAGATTTCGGGTTCCGGCAGACCCTTGAGGTTCGAACACTGGGGTGCGCGTGGAGATTTCGCCTTCTACCTACCTGCACCCCTCCGCCTCGCTAAGATCTAAGCTATGGAAAGAACAGCACAAGAGACACAGGGTTTATACTGGTTCGGGCCACCGTTGTGGTGTAATACCCTACTCCAGTGTGTGGTGTGGTGGATTGCCTCTTGGGCTGATGATGATGAGCAATACAAGGAAGAACAGCCTCGCGAGGGTCTGTTCTTGGCTGAGGGGATGAACTTCTAGGAGGAGTTCAGTCACCCTTCTCTCTCTCTCTCTCTTCTCGATTCTCTCTTCTTGATTCCGATTTTGATCCCAGCTTGTTTCTAGGTTGGCCGATTCTAGATTCTCCCTTCTTGATTGTGATCCCTCTACCCTGTGGGTGGCTAGTCCTATTTATAGGCAAAGGCCCTGGGCCTCTTCCCAAATATTGAGCGGGAAGGGCGTCAACAATTGTCCATTTTGAAGGGGAACATCTGGTACACTTATCCTGAATAAAGTTAGTCCTCGCCTGCCAAAGGCTCTGGTGGTGACGCTGGCTTGGGCTCCACAATGACTTCTTCCCTGCCGTTGGACTGGTCTTGGTCTCGTTGCACCGAAATGGGTGCCTTTGCTTGATGCTCTCGCCTGCGCTTGCTCCCTTTGCACCAAAGAGGAAAGGAGGACACTGCACGACTGGCGCCCGCCTGGTGCCTTTGGTCATCATGGCTTGCGTCACGGGCACCTCGTGAGGTGCCCCGCCTTGATCTCTCCGCCTCCTCGCGAGCCAGCCTGATGAGGCCGTGCCTGAGGAAGCTCCGTGTCGTCCGCCTCGCGAGGCTTGGCCCCTCGCGAGGGTCTTGTGTCTGTGTTGATGAAGATGGGCCGTGCTGGGCCCCCCTTTGAGCCACGCCGCAGGCCGTAGGCAGGCAAGTCTGGGGACCCCCGTTCCCAGAACGCCGACAACCATAGCACATCTTCTGGTAGTGGGGGTAGTTCTGCTTGGAGGTCGACAGTACTTCGCTCAGGTAATATACCGGTCTCTGGATAGGTAGTGCCTTGCCTTCCTCCTTGCGTTCCACTACAATGACCGTGCTGACTACCCGGCTGGTGGTGGCGATGTACATGAGCATAGGTTCCTTGGGAGTCGGAGCCGCCAGGACGGGTGGAGTAGTCAGCATCTTCTTCAACTGGAGAAAAGCTTCGTCTGCCTTATGGTTCCACTCGAAAAAAGTGGTCTTCTTCATGAGTTGGTATAAGGGGAGAGCTTTCTCGCCCAGCCGAATGATGAATCGGCTGATGGACGCCAAGCTGCCGGTGAACTTTTTCACATCCAGCAGTCGGCTGGGTACCTCCATTCTCTCAATGGCCTTGATCTTTACAGGGTTGCATTCTACGCCGCGTTCAGAGACCAGGAATCCAAGGAGCTGGCCGGCTGGTACTCCGAAGACACACTTCTCGGGATTGAGCTTGATCTGGAATCAGCGTAGGTTCTCAAAGGTCTCCTTGAGGTCTTCCAGCAGTGTTCCACACTTTTCCGTCTTCACCACCACGTCGTCTACGTAGACGTGGGCGTTCCTGCCGAGCTGCTTGAGGAGGCACTTCTGCATGCAATGCTGAAAGGTGGCGCCGGCATTCCTTAAGCCGAACGTCATGGTGAGGTAGCAGAAGGCTCCAAACGGCGTGATGAAGGTGGTCTTCAGTCTGTCAGCCGGGTTCAGCTTGATCTGGTGATATCCTGAGTATGCATCAAAAAAACTCAACAGCTCGCATCCGGCTGTGGAGTCTATTACCTGATCGATTCTTGGTAGAGCAAATGGGTCCTTGGGGCAGGCCTTGTTGAGGCTCGTGTAGTCAACACACATTCGCCACTTCTTGTTCTTCTTCAGTACCAGGACCGGATTTGCTAGCCATTCTGGAAAGAACACTTCCATAATGAAGCCGGCTGCTAGGAGTCGGGCTATCTCTTCTCCGACAACTCTTCTCTTCTCTTCTGATAGGCAGCGCAGGGGCTGCCTGACCAGCTTTGCATCAGATCGGACATGTAACTTGTGCTCGGCGAATTCCGTTGGTACACCTGGCATGTCTTTGGGGGACCATGCGAAGATGTCCCGATTCTCATGGAGGAAATCGACGAGCTTGCCTTCCTATTTGCTGCCGAGGTTTGCACCTACGACAGCGTACCTCTCTGGGTGCTCTGGATCCAGGGGTATCTTCTTTGTCTCTTTGGCCGGTTTGAATGAACCTTCAGCCTCCGACTCCTTCGGGTTGGGCGATACCTCTGGCTACTTGCCGGCCATCGCCACAACTCGCTCAAGGAGCCGCTTCTCGGCCACGATTACCAGGGACTCGGCCAGCTGACTGCTCTCAGCCGCGCAGGCAGACGACTTTCGGTAGTCGCCGGCCACAGTCAGAATTTCCCTGGAACTGGGCATCTTCATCTTGAGGTAGGCATAGTGGGGGACCGCCATGAACTTGGCGAAGGCGGGTCGGCCGAGTAGCACATGGTATGGGCTCTCGAGGTCCACCACCTCAAACCAAACAGACTCTCGGCAGAAGTGAACTTTGTCTCCAAAGAGGACGTCCATCAGGATCTTGCCGATTGGTGAGCAGGAAAGCCCAGGAACAATGCCATGGAACACAGTCCGGCTATTCTGAAGCTGTCTTTGCTTGAGTCCTAACTTCTCCATGGTGTCCTTGTACAGGATATTGATGTTGCTGCCTCCGTCTATCAGAACTCGCGAGAAACGTGCGGCTTGTCTATCCGTAGCAAAGGTGGCGTCCAAGACCAAGGCATAGGAGCCCGGACTTGGCATCACCTCTGGGTGGTCAGCCCTGCTCCAGCTGATGGGCTTCTCGGACCAGTGCATGAACTCTGGCGTCTCTGATGCTACCGCATTCACCTCTTGTCGCTGCAGCCGCCTGCTGTGTCGATCATCAGCCATACTGCTAAACACCACGTAAGCCCCGTGTTCTTCAGGGTATTCATCTTGTACTGCGCCGACTGGCCTGACAGCCGGCTGCTGGGGTGGAGGCGGCTGCCCAGCAGGCGGGGGTGGCAGGAGGCCGTCTCCCTTGGCGATCCTGGTGAGCCAGTGGCACTTCCGGGTGGTGTGATTCGATGGCTTCGCACCGCTATGGAACTTGCAAGGTCCATCCAGGGTCTGTTCGTAGGAGAAGGTCGGCAACCAGTTTGGCTTGCCACCTTTCTATCGCTTGGGCGGAGGCTGCTCATCCGGCTGCTGGGCTTCAACGGTCGCGACCTGCCGGCTGCTGGAAGCCGGCTGCGGGGCCTTGCGCTTGTGGTCACCCTGCTGTTGTCACTGTTTGGCGTCTCCCGCCGGAGTTCTTGGAGCTTGAGGGGCCACTTTGCCAGTTGTGCTGATTTGAATCTCTGCCTTCATGGAGGAGTCGGCCGTGGCATACTTGTCCGCTATGATCAGCAGCTCGTCGAGGGTTTCTGGCTCGTCGCAGAGGAGCTTGTGCTTGAGGAGGGTGCCTTCTCTGCGCCCGGCTGTGAAGTACTCGATGGCTTGCACCTCATGCACGCCCTTGCAGGAGTTCCGAAGCTCGGCCCAACGCGTGAGGTAATCGCGAGTCGAGTCGTCGGGGCCTTGCACGCACAAGGAGAGCTGACGAGGCTTGGGAGGACGCTTGTACGTGGTGGTGAAGTTGCGGACGAACGCTTCGGTGAAGTCGACCCGGCTGTTGATGTTGCGGGGCTTCAGGCTGTTCAGCCATGTCCGGGCCGTGCCCTGGAGCATGAGCGGAACGTACTTTACGGCGACACGCTTGTTGCCATTTGCTATGCTGACAGCCGTGGAGTAGTCGACTAGCCAGTCTTCCGGCTTCACGGAGCCGGTATACTTGGGCGTGTCTCTTGGGAGTGTGAACCCTCTAGGAAAGGGCTCGTCTAGAATGCGGGGCCCGAAACAAGGCGGACCCAACTCGTCTTCTTCTTCCAGCGCTAGGGATCGGTGAAGTCGGTCGATCCGGTGGCGGGCATCATTCTCTCCAACTCCCTCTCGGCGGCCAAGGCGGTTGCCGAGAGTCGGATGGTCAACAGGCGACGGGGAGACTCGCCTCTCCTTGCAAGGAGGGGGAGGCGGACAGTTGTCCCATCGTTCCACTGCTCTCAGGCGGCCGTCGTGGTCGCGCTCTATGGTAATGCGAGTCCGACTATGGCTGACAGCCGGATCCTTGTCTCTTCTTCCTTGGGCGCCGCCAGTCGGTGTCCGAGACGTCGCGCCTTGATCTCGGCGAAGCTCGTCGTTTTGCCGCTGCGGCGCCTCCGTGCGGCAGCCAGCCTCATTCTGCACGGCGGCCGCGTCGAGGAGCCGCTGGACTTTCTCCATCATGAGGCGGCGTTCTTCGCCCTCAAAATTATCCAACTCATCCGCCGCTGCTTGGGCGGCTCGGATGTTCTCCGCTGGTGTAGCGTACACAGGGCGGCTTGCCCCAAACAGGTTGGCGATGGCTACGCCACAATGCTGGACCGCGCCAAGGCAGATGGGCCCCGCCGGGGCCGGCGAGCCGCCGACGGTGTGATCCATCTCCCGCTGGTAGGCTTCTGACAAGCGTCTCATACTGGCCAGCTTCTTCGCGCCTTCAACGAGCTGAAGGCAGTGCGCCTCCAACGTCTCTGCGTCAGCGTCTTCCGGAATGGGCGCAGTTAGGTCTTGTAGCGCCGTGCCGAGTGAGTCGTGCGCTCCTCCGCCGGGGAGCTCGTCATGACTAATGACGAGCACCTCGGTGACAGTGCTTCCGTTGCTCTCCGCGCGAGGGAGAGGTTCGTCGTAGACCACCACATTGGTGGGGAACGCGTCGAGCGACGTGGTGTCGGAGTCGACCAGCATCGGGTCGGTGGAGCCTACAGACTCTAAGTCTATGGCAGGCTCGCCGGAAACGTGGAGTTGATCGAGGAGGCCCGCGAGGAGGCTCTCGGAGCCGCCCGTGCCTGCGTTGGCTGCATGTTCGTCGGAGAGGCGAACCTCACCGACAAGTTCGGCTAGGCAGCTGGCTGCGCAGGCGATCTCAACGCCGCGCAGCGCGTCGGTGCAAACTCCGTCTAGCGTGCCTGGCTGGCTGCGCTCGCCAGGGAGGAAAAGGGTTCCCGTCCAGAATAGGTCTCCGGACGGCGGTGCACCATGCCCCATGGTGGGCGCCAAATGTCGGGGGTTAGGTGCGACATATGCCAAAGGATGGCTTATCATGGTGGGGGCGAGTAGAACATCACCGGTGCCTGGAAACGGGATGAGGCAAAGACATGCACGCCGGCGAATCTTACCCAGCTTCAGGGCTCTTCGGGGAGATAATACCCCTACTGCTGCTCTGCGGGGTCTCCGCATGATCACTATGGCAAAGTGTTTACACGGTTGCTCCTTGAGCTGTTTCCTGGAGGTAGGAGAGGGCAAGCCTAGCTCTCTCCCTCCTATATGATCTGGTCTAGAGCTAATGGGTTCCAACCCTTTGCATGGGTGCCCTGGGGGGTTTATATAGGCCTACCCCCTGGGGGTAGAATGGTAATCCAGCTGGACGCGGGCCCAGCCGTCAGGGCCTCTAGCCTCCGTCTTCCCCACCGACCGCTGGGGCCTGCCGACTGGACTGGTACGGAGCCGACAGGCCGCCTCCGCCGCGGGCGGGTCTTGCCGGCTGCTGAATACTGTAGCCGTGCTTCTGATGACGCGGGCTTGATCATGGGGTCGTGGCAACAGCCCCGCCGCCTGGCGGGCGATCACTATTGCCACTCTCCATCACATCTTGATTAATGGCGCGTGGGCCCCAGGGGAGGGCTCGGCCGACTCCCCGGGGCGGACTCCCGACTGGTGGGACCCGCTGACTGGTGGGACCCGCTCCTGGGGTCTCACTGACTGGTGGGACCCGCTGCCTCTGGGCCGTACAGACAAGCCGTCGTGGGTGCAGGATTCGATCCTGCGGTGCTGATGTCAGGGCCGGCATGGCAATAGTGCCACGCCGCACGGAGATCTTCCGGGGTACGGTGTGGTGTGGCCATGCCTGCCCTTGGTAAGGGGCGGGATTGGGCTTCATTGTCGCCACTCCCCTGCCCCGTCCCACTTGATGAGGGTGTGGGGTGTGTTGGAGTCGCAGGCCGACTCCCCAAAGCCGGCTTCTCTGGAAGTCGCCAGTCAGGAGTCGGCTTTCCCTGAAGTCGTCCCTGGGACTCGGCCGTGAGTGGTCAGTCGGCCATTTTGCAGTTGACTTCTTGAAGGCGGCTCTTCGTCATGGGGTCTTGAGGGGCGCAGCGTGCCCCGATGTCTTGAAAGGTTCTGGGGCTCGGGTTGGCCTACCCGTGGCCCATTACTCCGACATCAATTGTGTCGAATAATAACATAGACATGCTCAAATTTGATAGAATCTAGATGTCTGATGGATCAATGACCGCTCCTTATGCGAATTGCAAATATCATGATCCCATCCTATTAATTGGATACAATTTATATCTTTAATCAATGTGTAGAGCAGTCTTTTATGTGTAGTTTCACTCTCCATCGGTGGTCTCTCACACATGCTCACACACTCTCTCCCGAGGTGTCTTTCTCGCACACATGCTCTAGATATAACCCTCCCCCCTCTCGTAACCATTTACAACTGTTTTCACTAACCTTTATCACAAGCACTCTTCCTCTCGCAAACATACACATGCACAATCCTCATCGACCCTTTCTATATACATGGACATGCCTACGTGTCTCATGTATGCACATTATGTTTATGCATGTCTCTCACGCATTATCTCACACTTCTCTTCCTAATCGTCGAGTATGATTCTAGCAGAGCATTCTGTAGGATGCCCCTTAAAGTTAGGTTGGATGAATAGTAATATCAGAGATAAAGGGGTTACCTTAGTCCGAGAACCTAGGGTTACAAATCCTAGCCGGCTTTGTCAGTGGACACAGAGTCCTTCACAATTCTGCTATCTTTGTCTTGTACGACTAGTCATCCATCGGTCTTCCTAAATGCGTCACGGGCCGACCAATGTGGCGCAGGATGGAACCGAACGAAGGGCCTCACCTCGACCCACCGGACCTCACGCGGTGACACACCCTCTTCCCCCACGTCTCATTATCTTCTCACACCCACACATACCAACACAAACACCACACACACAGAAAATTTCTCCTGGTGCCTCTATTCCCTCCCCCCTTGCATATACACACTCAAGGGAATGGAATCTCTTGTCGTGACGTCATATTTCTCTCTCTCTATCTAGACCACTCTCATTTCTC
>NC_057812.1:252680378-252689320 GCF_018294505.1 Triticum aestivum
GTCGGCCCCTCTATCCATGCCTCTCTCGAATACGTAATACACACACATACCTCTCTAGGCCCCGCCAAATGCATCAACTACACATTCACACATGTTACATCACGTACCCCATTGATCTAAAAAGCCCTCTCTTCACGTTTATTTCACATACAACATTCCTTTTGAATAAAGTGTGGCCAAAAAAATTATTTTAGAGTTTCTACATATATACAACATTACAAAGTTATATGGAGGAGTACGAACACTAATTTACATTGCATGGTGCCCACAATGATATTTATTCCGCACTGTGAATTTGTATATTATTATACTATATACAAAGTTAGTCATAATAAAGAGAAACGAAGAGCATCTCTCTCTCCATCGCATACCCCCCCCCTGTATGCCCCTTTCACCTATGCACACAAAACTATCTCCAGATCCTCTAAAAGTAAGCCCCCAGAAAATACACGCATGTTTCATCTTTCTCTCATGATATATGCAATGACGATCATTGTATTTGAAGCGAAAGCACGATACGTACATTGGACTTCAGAATCCACTCATTACGGTCACCATTTATGTTTAGTGGTTATTATACAATCACAGGCTCACCGTACAACTCTGTATGTGCTCATGACATGACTAGTTGACCAGTTAAACGCTCCACGTGGCACCTCTAGTGTTGCATCACATTATCTCACTACCATCGTGCCCACCTGTCGACTTGTATCTACTCTACATCTACACTCTTATAAAATACATAAAATACACTCTTATAAAAAACAGAGTTGGTGATGATGGTGTGCCTGCCATACTACAATATAGGCCGTCCAATTTATATCTGACGGATAGGAAAGAAACTATGGCAATTTTGCAAAAAGGTACCCACACACCTCCCCACATTTGCAAATAAGGCCTTCCCTCGTTCATCCTTTTCTCTCACAAGATAAACAAGTCATACAAATGCATCTTGATGTTACGTGCAACGCACGGGCATCTTGCTAGTAAGAATGAAAACAAACGACAAAAAAATATTTGGACGGTGGTTCAAAGTCATGACCGCGGGCACAACGAACAAGGTGGCCTTGTATTGGTATGCTGATCCGTATGTTTTAACACACGGGAGCTGGTGTGGTGATTATACACACACACGCATGCATGCACGCGAACTGCATCCACACAACACTCACACAAACACATGCACCCACGCACACACGCAACACTCACACGTACACACGCAGCCACACACGCACGCAACACTCACACGCACACACGCATGCATGCATGCACACACCAGTACACCACACGACCAACACACACTCTCACGCTCAAGTGCTCAACCTACACGTGCATGCGCACACATCAGGCCCTGACAGACACATACACAACCAGGTGATTCCCGCGCACGGGTTGGAGCCTTGTCGCGCCTGCGTAAATTTGTGTTTATCTGACCTTTTGCCTATGCGAACTGACAGGTGGGACCCACAAGGAACATGGTCAATTTAACTAGTCAACATGGCGCCACGCAGACTATTTGGCCGGTCAACAGAGTGCAATCCGATGCTGAACTGTGAGCAAGTGACCATATAATCACCGCAAAACGTATATAGTGACCGTAATCAGCTTATTATGTAGTTCGGTGACCGTATTACGCTTTTCTCTCTGTAGGCCCTCCAAAACTACATCTCTACACGTTCTCGCATGTTACATCTAACAACTATGCAATACAGCACTACTACTACACTCTAACACAATAAATCATATGTGTTTTTAGTTTTACTAGATATCATATTGTTACTTATAATTATTCGGTTTGCATACATTAAAATTGCCTTTGAAATGTATGGCCAGTATTATCTACCGTGAGGGAAAAATCCTGCACTTTCCTGTTTAATCGGGTTTGTATCGATGGATCGTGCGAAACAGCAAAACTATAGTATTATACAGTACAAGTGACAGTTCACTGGGCTGTCGTGTCGTCTACTCCTCCGTCGTAAGAGTGGAGCGCTCGCTTTCATAAATCTTCTAGTCCCTTTCGCCGACATGTGGGACATCAAGCTACCGGGTCCACGTGCCATACCGGAATACAGTGCAGAGCAGCCGGGGCGAAGCACCCCAGTCATGGCGCCGGTGTAGTAATGAGCAATGAGGCATCAAATCACAAAGCTGCACCTTTCCCGCAGTTAACTTGGAGGGACGAAGCAACCATCATTTCACTCGTTGCTGAATCCACTTCTCCCTCATCTTCTTCAACTTAACCACGTGTTGCTTCTGCCGTTGTTCTACCTCATGTGGGACGTGGATCGGCTTGGTAAAGCACTGACACGTGCGACAGCATGTTAGCAAACCGCCAGGACAACGTCCTCCGAAAATAAGAAGCATAATCCTAGACTTACAAATGGCTACGTAGCTGCTACGTATACTTTCCATCTAATCTATATATGCCCCCCTGATTTTCAAGTGGGGTGGGCCTAATCCTCTCCTTTAATCCAATCAAATAGTCCCACATCACATCAGTTCGTAACTTTACGTAAACCATTACGTGGATGTAGCATTGCTCAAATAAGAAACCTCCCCTGCCATCTGCGCGGCAAAATCACCTCCTTTTTAATCTTGATTCTATAATTTTTTAGATCAATATAATTGAGATTTGTATAGATAGCACACAGGAGCAAAACCAAGTGGTGCAGTTAAGGGCATCCACAATGTGTAGCCAAATGTGAAAATAGCTTTTGGCATCGTGGGAACCATTGTGGACGGTGTTGCTAAAGCCAAAAAGATGGAACCGAAGCTCCCTGATTGATTGATTGAAGGAATAGAAAAATGCAATGTCTCTCCTCTTTGTCCCATGCTTGGACGCATGTAGTACAGTATAGAGCACAGAGTCTCCTCCCCTGTCCCTTCTATCACAAATTACAAAGCGGTGAGGCGTCAAATCACAAAAGCACGGACGAAGCAACCATCATTTCACTCTTTGCTGACTCCGCTTCTCCATCGTCTTCTTTGAGAAACAATCTCACCGCACTAGTACTCCTAGTAGTACTAGCAAAGGACTTCCTGGATGCAAATAAGGCGGTTGTCTCGGCTTCTAGGCGGCACTTGCGAACGACTTACCATGGTCTCCCTCAATGGTATTCTCCGCCGAACGCACTTCGCCAAACCACCAAAAAAAGATATCGTCGACGTCACCGCAATGGGGGAAGGAAGTCAAATATAGTTACTACCTCCATTTTTTTGTACACAAGGCCAGTATATCAAAATTACAATTTGCAAAGGGCCACTAACACTAATCGAGGCAAAATTGATGGGGTTAGCAACCAAGGACATTAATATCCCCTGCATGCATGCGGAAGTGAGAAGGTTGGTTTGCATGGCGCTGCATTAATCAAGCGATGAGGAGTGAGATGGTTAGCTCTTTGGTCTTTGGAGAAAAAAATACGCATTAATTGACACGTGAAACGAGGATTTGTATCGATTAAATCCCGCGAAGGAAAACCCCGCCTTTCTGTTTTAACACTAGTACTCCTAGTACGTACGTACTTATCCTGTTTGGCTCTAGGCCTTGCATTACCAAACTTCGCCACACATTTTTGCCAAGCTTGCCTACAGTTTTCACAATGAGAAGGAGGTACACTTGCGCACAGCTGTCGCGGTTGCACCGCACCGTCACACGGTCGCTCCTGCACGCCACGGTCGCACTGCACCCTCACACAGTCGCTCCTGCACGCCGCAAACCGAACCAAGGGAACGCACCCTCACTGACATGTGCTATCACATGTGAACAAACCAAACTCAGCCATCCTACCGCCGACACATAATTTTCGTTCATAGAGTATGTTTATCCAACCGCATGTTGGGGAGTATCCGTATGGCCCGTGCGGTGGTCTGTTGGGGAAGAAGAAGAGGTGAGGAAGAAGGAAAGAAGGGTTAGGAGACGTAGGATATTCATCCAACCGCCTGAAATGGTAGACTGACCCAAGTCAGGCGACTTGCATAACAAATATATGTTTTGACATAGTAAAAGATCCATAAAAACAACAACATAAAGAAAAACTATCACTGCTCGCGGAAAGAGACAGCCTCGTCGTCTTTGGCTGCCGGCGCGAACCAGCCATCGCTGTCGACGTGTGTCTACGCACCGTGGTTGTCCTCGGCCTCCAGCTACTCGTTCAAGTGGAGCGTGCGGATGCTCTGCACGGACGAGAGCACAGCCCGGTTCAAGTCGAGGACGTCCGGTTCCGCCTGTAGGAGGGCCTCGATGGCAACGGCATCCGCGCGCTCCGCGTCGAGTCGAGCCTTCGCCGCCCGGTTCAAGTCCAGGACGTCTAGTTCTGCCTGCAGGAGGGTGTCGATGAGAGCGGCATTCGCGCGCTCTGTGTCGAGTCGAGCCTCTGCCGCACGGTTCAAGTCCAGGACGTCCGGTTCCGCCTGCAGGAGGGCCTCGATGGCAGCGGCATCCGCGCGCTCCGCCTCAAGTTGAGCCTCTGTCGCCCGGTTCGCATCCACGACATCCGGTTCCGCCTGTAGGAGAGCCTCGATGGCAGTGGCATGAGCGCGCTCCACATCGAGTTGAGCCTCTGCCTCCCGGTCCTCCTTTAGTATCGCCATGTTGAACCGCTGGTCCGCCTGCACCATCAGGGACTCGGACGCTGGCATGAAGTCGACGTCCATCGTCTCATACCCATCGTAGGCCTTCTGCGCCGCGACCTCCGCCATGAACATTGGATCGGCTTCCTCCTCCTCATAGCTTGGCTCCAGAGAACTCGGGGATTGGCCCACCGCAAAGCGAGCTTGGGAACGGAGGTCTGTGGCGCCGACCGCCGCCGCGATTTCTGCACGGCGCTCCGGCGTCAGCATCTTGTAGTAAGTGATCTTGCGGCGCACCATGGCTTTCTGGCGAACTAGGGGACGCTTGATGCAGCTAAGGGTCGAAAGGTGGGGGAATGGGCTGGAGATTTGGTGTGGTTTTAGGGCAGTGGCTGGCGTACGCCGTGCATCGAAGGTTCTGGTGTGAATAGTGGTTCCGGTGACGACCGGTCAATCGGTTTTGACTGTACATCGCTCTTGTCGCGTTCGCGTTGCAGCCCGGCATGCTGGACCCTCCACGTCGCTCACCGAATGGAACACGCTTCGTCTTGCGTTTTCGCTTGCTTGTGGGACCGCAGTTGAGAGCAAACTGACGTCCCTCCCCCTCCCCCGCCCGTGTCATTTATTATACCACCACCCCCTCCGTTTTATGCAGAGTAAATAAAAAGAGAGGGAGCATACTACGGATGAGGATCCCCTGACGTGGTCGAACCCATTGAGTAACTGACATGTGGGGCCTAGCAAGCATGGGGTCCGCCAGTAAGTGAATGAAAGGGAGGGTAAGGCTGGGATACCTACGTCAGAGGATCCACTTCCACTATACTACTTTGACCAAATGTTAGAGTAATAATATATGACATGCAACTTACACAAATGTTAGAGTAATAATATATGACATGCAACTTACACAAAGCATACAGGGTCTAATGCGTTTTTTGAGGCTAACTTTCACCAAATGTTAGAGTAATAATATATGACATGCAACTTACACAAAGCATACGGTCAAATTCGTATGTGAAAGGAGTTTCCAATGATATAATTTTCAGATTATACATCTCATGTACTATTAATCTTGTCAATAGTCAAATTGGAAACCATCTCGAGTACAAATCTAGTAGTACGTACGAATCTAACAATATTGATTGGGCGTTGTTGAATGTTGATACCTTTTTGATCAAAGTAGAGATACTTTGACTACACATCAAACTTATATGTAAACTAGAAAGGATAGGAGGGAGTATATTGGACGTTCAAAAATGAAACGAATATTGAATACCCTTTATATATGATTTGCGGATGCTATGATCACCGCTTCAAAATTTTGAATCCGCCTTAGGTATCACGTGCCCCCACTCGTTCCCTCTCGATTTCATCTCGGGGTCCGGAGATCTATTGAAACAAGACTAGGGTGGGTACATGCTATACCTGGCCATTCCTCGGGCCGGGCCAACCAAAGTCCGACACAAGAAACCCTGGCCCAAGCCCGGCCCGGTCCGGCCGTCGGGCCTAAAAATCGGGCCGGAGCCCGGCCAATCACACTAAAAGCCCATCGGGCCTCGGGCCACGGGCCGGGCCTCTTCCTTAAATGGTGAAATCGACGGGCCCGGGCCTGGCCCGGCCCGGGCTTCAGGCTCAAAACCAAGGCCCGAGCCCGGCCTATGGACAAGGTCGGGCCGGGCCGGGTCGGGTCGGGCCGACCGGGCCAGGCTGCCCATGGCCAGGTATAGATAGAGAAGAGGGTTGGAGAGGAATGAGAAATAAGCAAACGCAACATGATTATACTTGAATGGCTCAAATAAACAATAAGTTGTCTCGCTTGGCCTACATAGTGAAAGGCCTAATGCGCAACGCGGAGCACTGACGCTCGAATATGTCCGGGAAAACAGGGAAACCGACATGTGGGGCACACCCATCGGGACGACGTAGCGCAGACTAGTCCAATGGAAGAGCTGGCCCACGCCCTCCTCGCCACTGACAACCATTCATGTGGTTCGTTGGGGCCAACAACGGGGCGCAGCTCCAGCACCACCTCTGGACACGGCGACCGCGGTGAGCGACACGCTCATATCGTCGCTAGACACGGTTGGTTTCAGTGTGCCGAGGGTGGCGTTAGTGCTGTGGCACGACCAACAGTATGTTTGGTTTGTGCCCAAGGTTGCCCCATCAAAGCATTGGGTGGCCAAAATTTTGGTTGAGGTATTGGTTGCCCATGATTTTGCCGACATTGGCAAGAAAAATGAACTAGAGTTGGCTAGAGTTCATTGGCATGCCAAAGAAATGGCAACCATCCAAACAAAGACCAATCTTTGGGTCATGACCAAAATTTTGGTTGAGGTATTGGTTGCCCATGATTTGGCCGACAATGGCAAGAAAAATGAACTAGAGTTGGCTAGAGTTCATTGGCATGCCAAAAAATGGCAACCATCCAAACAAAGACCAATCTTTGGGTCATGACCAAAATTTTGGTAAGGTGCACTTTGGCCACAATCCAAACACACCCCAACACCCGGCTCATCGAGGATGCACGGGCGCCGCGACGCGTCCGCGGAGTGGTGTAGCGTGGCCAACTGCATCCTCTGGACCTGAGATCATGCCGGGTCGTATTGATTTTTCAATGACATGCGGGGATCGCATGTGAGCAAAGGGCATCTCCAACGTTGCCACGACCGCAGCTGACTACCCTGGCACACCAAAACCCTCGTCCGTCGCGTTGTCGCGCGGTGCGTTCCCAGCCGGCGCCGGCTGCCTGTGTTCATGTCGTCCGTTTGTATGTCGTCGTTAAGAGGCTCGATGCCCGAGGAACCAACTCCGATGACTTAATGACGCACCCGGACGCTTGGCCTCACCGGAATGCGCTACTTAAAGTGGCAACGCCCAGCTAACCTCCACACCATAGCGCATCGTCCTCCTAGCTTGCACCACATCCGCCATGACCGCTAGTGCGAACGCTCTGTGGGAGAGCTTGTCTTTGGGGATGAAGCTCGAGGTCGCCGCCCTCGCTCAAGTCGCCTCTCGCGAGGCAATAGCGGCGTAGCCGGACGCGGACGCGACCGCACAAGCGGTGGCCACGCTGGTGGCTGACGACGGGAGCACCGTCAGCCACGCGTCCTACTTGCCGTCGTCCAACGTCCGACAGCGCTGAGGTCGGGGACTCCTCCGAGGATGAGTAGGGCATGGGAGGCGGCAGTGCATGGTGTGCCAACTGGCCGGTCCGTATCCCGTGTTCTACTCTTCCTCGCCAGAGACCGCACCTTCAGTTCACGGGTCTTGAACCCCGCCCACGTACATAGAGATCGCAGATGGAGGACGTCGGTCACTGCCGTAGAATAGGTTTAGGGTCGGGTTTATTTTATTTTTCTGTCCTATAAAAGTTCGAAATGTAATGAAAATCTGCCGTGTTTGCATTAATCTCGGCCGGTGTATATGAACTTTCACAATAATATACATATTGTGGGAGTACTAGCAAGATGCCCGTGCATTGCATGGAAGATCAAGATCTTGTGGGAGAAAAGGATGAACGAGGGAAAGCCTTATCTGCAAATGTGGAGAGGAGTGCGGGTAAATTGTCATAGTTTCCTTCCTATCTGTTAGATATAGATCGGACGGCCTATATTGCAGGATGACAAGCACACCATCATCACCGACTCTACTTTTTATTGAACCGAGACAGATCTAACATGCGAAGTAAAATAAACACATAGGGTCTATACATACACAAATTATCTTAGGCACTCCAATAGTACGTCCACTACACTTTCACGCATTTCACATCTTTCTACATCTACGAGAACCTATGAAAGGGTTAACGTAAATTGCCTCTCTCTCTCCTCCCCTGATTTTCATGGTGGTGGGCCCCTCCCTCCCCCCAATCTACAATCAACAGCTCACACGTTTCACATTACATTAATTACGTAACTGGGATTACGTAGGTGTAGCATTACTCGTCCTAAAAAACCCGACTAAGCCAACCTCCCAGCATATCGCGCGGGAAAAGACCCGGCCGTGCCGTTTTAGTTGGGATTACCGGATTACTAGTAGTAGTATCGATGGATCGCGCAAAGCAACAATTTTTTTTGAGGGGGCGAAGCACCTAGTTTAAAAGGAAAAAGGGCGGCACACTCACAGCACTCTTGTCACGGTCGCATTGCACCCCACACACGTTCGGTCCTGCACACGGCTCACGCAAATGGAACGCGCTTCGGCTTGCCTCTTCACTGACACGTGGGACTGCACTTGGAGAAACCGACCATGCGCCAAACTCCCATCGCCCACTGCGCGAAAATCCTCCCCCCCCCACACCCCAAAATTCCCCCCAAATCTGATTCAACTGCCCTTCGGCCAACTAGCCAATAATATTCCCCAAACCCCCTCCC
>NC_057812.1:252689686-252713107 GCF_018294505.1 Triticum aestivum
CGCACCGATACATCGGCGCCGTGGTTCGGCAATCCTCTCGCTCCCATAGTACGCTCTCGTAGACTGTCGTCCTCTAGCCGTGCCGCCACCTCTGGCTACGTTCTTGTGGAGGCGCACGGCGGTCAGTGCCGCCACCGCTGGCGACATTCGTGTGGAGACGCACGGCGGTCAGCTTCTCCCACGGTACGCGCATTCTAGACTGAGGCCCCGTTCATGTCGGTGTAGCGCTGAATGTTAGCTGATAGACGCTGTTAATCTAACTATTTGCCGAAGTAGTTTACTGTCAATATGATCTGCTTAAGAAGCTTCCTTGCCCTGTTCTGCACTCAATCTGCTTAGCTGAGATGGCATGCCAAGGCCGATTAGTTGCTAAAATATCCTGCCATATATTTATTGTGACATAGATTGCCATGGTCTAGTAGCCAATCTGTTAGGTGAAATAGCTCTACACCGTTTTATACTCGATCTTTGTTGCTGCGATGGCCTTCGATAGTTCGATGGCTGTGTGCTCGGCCTCATTGACTGCTAAAACAGCCTGCCATAATTTGGCACTCAAATCTGTTTGCTGAATTCGCTTTACATATATTCGTTACTTAGATCTGCTCATCCAAATATCTTGCCATAGCTTTGGACATCGACCTAGGTATTTTTTTTCCGGACTTCATAAAAAAGCATATATGTTTTTCCCGTAATATCTAGTAGAAGAACTAATTTGTATGTCTAACAGATGGACAGGACTTGGATAACTTCTGCTCGAAGATTCCCTGCTGCATATGTCGAGGGGGTTGAAAACTTCATGAACTTTATCAGAGCTGAGTACGATGGTCCGAAGTGCTCTGCCCGTGTAGCAGTTGTATGAATTCAGTTACAAGACCCCAGTCAACTGTGCAAAATCATCTACACTTGTATGGGATGTCGGCCACATATACTAGGTGGGTTCATCATGGTGAAGCTGTGAACATCAATGTTATTGACTACGTGGAAGCAGCAGATCACCATCTTGATCTGCCTGATGCTTAGGTGGAAGAGGAGGAGGAGGTGGTGGTGGTGGAGCCAGTGAGTTTGACCAACATTGAAACAATGCTACGAAATGCTCGTGCATTCCGTGAACTTTCACCTCCAGAAGAAAAACGGTGGGCCCGCATGTTGGAACAATGCAACGTTGCTGTCACCCCAGGAAATAAGCTGTCAGTATTCTCAGCTATGGTCACCTTTTTCAGGTGAAGACATCTGAGCGGATGACCAACAAATCATTCGATGTGATGTTGGCTGCTTCCCGCAAATCTTTCCCAGATGCGTCTGAGCTGCCACACACCTACCACTACTAGGAAAAGGGCTATTGATAGGATTGACACTAATGGCGCACCAGGGAAGTAGTGCGCCACTACTATATACTAATGGCGCACCAGTTGGTGATGCGCCATTAGTGTGGAAGACACTAATGGCGCACCAGAAAATAGGTGCGCTACTAGTGATAATTTTTTTTTCATTTTTACATACATACTAATGGCGCATCCTACCGAAGTGCACCATTACTAGTTCTAACTAGTAATGGCGCACCAGACAGGGAGTGCGCGAGTACTGAATTTTTTTTATTCTCTTTTTGCGAAACTACTAATGGCGCACCGCCTCACAGTGCGCCATTACTAGTTTAAACTACTAATGGCGCACCCTGTAAAAGTGCACCATTAGTATATATTTTGATATCATGAATATTTTTAAATTTCATGGGCACTTTTTCATATCATGAATATTTTTAAATTTCATGGGAACTTTTTGAATTCATGAATATTTTTTCAAATTTGATGATATTTTTTCATATTCAATATGATAAAATATTGAATATTCATGAGGACACTCGATCTCGATCCCCCTCCATCTCGATCTCGATTCCCCGTCAATCTCGATCTCGATCCCACCCGTGCCTCCTCTCCCCTCTTCATTTTTTAAAAAATAAAAAAAAAGTGTAGACTACAATTGTTGTTAAACAACAATTATTACTGTTTTTATAAAAATATAACTGTTTCATATTCATATTCATTTTCTAAAAAATTATTACATGCAACAAAAAAAATTACTTATGGCGCACCTCTAGCTGGTGCGCCATTGCTATATATAAAAAAAAGATTACTAATGGCGCACCTTTGCCTGGTGCGCCATTGCTATGTAAAAAAAGATTACTAATGGCGCACCTCTGCCTGGTGCGCCATTGCTATGTAAAAAAAGATTACTAATGGCGCACCGAACGCGGGTGCGCCATTAGTAAGATTCCCCCTAGCTAATTCCCTCTCTCTCACCAGATCCCCTTCCTCCCTCTCCCTCGCCCCCCTAGCTAATTCCCCCCGCTGCCCCGACCCACGCCGCCGCCGCCCTCGCGCCTCCGTCTCCGTCGCCGCCCCCACACCACCACCGCCCCCGCGCCTCCGTCTCCGTCGCCGCCCCCGCGCCTCCGCCTCCGTCGCTGCCCCCGTGCCTCCTCGGACGCCCTCGTACGCCCGCCGATTTCCTCCGCCTCGGCCACCATCGCCACCGCTCGACGCCGAATTTGCGCCGCCTCGACTAGCTCCGGCTACCCCGAGTCGCCCTCGACCTCCCCAGTGAGCACCCGAGCCGCTTCCCCCTCAAGAAAAGGGGTTGGAGAATTTTGGACAAGAAAAGGGGTTGGAGAATTAAGTAGCTAGGGTTGGGGAATTAAGTAGCTAAGGAGATTATGTTTAGAGCATCAATGATGGGTGTTGATATACCTCTGGATAATTTTGATTTTATTCATGTTCTCAAGGAATTGGAATTATCCAGGGAACAAACTAGTAAGAAAACTGAACACTATTTAGATATTCATGACTCGAATGGAAATGTCGCCTCCCTGTGTCTAAGTTGGCATGATACTGTAGTGGAAGAGGAGGAGAAATTTACTGTTGTTTCTAGAAGAGAGAAAAAGTCTCCTGCTAAGAGAAATGTCACTATTTCTTCTCTTACCTCCTCTTCTATACCTTGTACTAGCTAGAGGTCAGCAAAAGAATATCAGTTCTACTTTGCCCCCTAGTAGATCTGGATACTATTTCTGTTAGGAGATGGTGTTATATTAAGATGCATATATTGTTATGTTACGCAAATTGTATCATCTTGCCACTTAAGTCAGCCTTCCCTTTAAGCAGAAAATTCAGTTAGGAGCTACTGTCAAAAACTTGAGCTACTGTCAAAAACTTGAGCTACTGTCAAAAAATTCAGTTAGGTACAGTTAGGAGCTACTGTCAAAACTTGAGCTACTGTCAAAAAAATCAGTTAGGTACAGTTAGTATCATGTAAGAAAATGGTCATAATGTGCCCTGATAATGATGTATTTTGTCATAAAAATATATAGTGGACTGCCATGATAATGACATGCTGCTAGTAGTTACTTCCACCATGAGTTTCATTAACAGCAAGTCAGTTTTGTTTATAGTTGAAAGTAAGTGTGTGGTTTGAAAATCAAACAAAAATGTTTTCTTAACTCAGAAGCCTGTTACTGCACCTGTACTGCACATTACAAAGTCTCCTAGTACTTAACCCACCCAAGCTATGAGGCAAAAATTTCAGTTAACTGTTATGGAAAATTGTCAATTTTCTGTAATGATGATGGAACATTATAAAGCATTGTACTCCAGTGTATATGAAGGATACAAAAAATTTAGCAATTTCTCTGATTTTATAAAGTTTTTCTTATATGGGTGAAACTTCACTTGTTTTTAGGCTAGTGCAGGGTGTTGCTTTATTCTGTCATCATTTGTAACTATGTCACAAATAAATTATTCCTTCTTCTGTATTTGAAGTAATGACTGTTCATAAGCTGAGGCATGGATTAAGTTGTTTCTTTGTTGTACCATTATATCTGGATGATTTTTTGTTTGGTGACCTATTATATCTGGAATGGAAGCTCACATAAGTTGAGCTGATTTTTTTCCATATGAAAGCAGAGGACAATATGGTCTATGGCTGGGTTTTGTCTTCGACCATTGTGTCGTGATGCATTTTCAGGTACCCCGAGAGGCCCTTGAGTCTGCCGGAATGTCGACTAACTTCCGTTCCGACAAATTCGGGTACTCCATATGTCCTATTTTCAGCAAAGGTCATGCTGAAATTTTCCGTGAATTTTAGCATGAATTTGCTAAAAATAGGACATATGGGGTACTTGCGACTAATGCATGGGCCGGGGTATCGTAGTACTTAGTTAAGTAGGATCAACTGCCCCGGCATTCTTGCTGCATTAAACCATAGGTGGCAATAGAGCCAAGTGATTAGGCCCAACTTAGAATTCTCCTTAGCATCGATAAACCCTAGATGATAAACCCAACATAGGTGGCAATAGAGCCAAGTGATTAGTGCCAAGTGATTAGGCCCAACCTAGGGTGCCTCCGCATCGATAAACCCTAAATGATGAAAACTTAACTTAGCTTCTATAGGGTGCCTCGGTGTCGATGAGAACCTAAATGATGTACGCTTAGGCTTTTAGGGTGCCTCGGCGTCGACAAAACCTAAATGATGAAAGCTTAGGCTTTTAGGGTGCCTCGACGTCGACAAACCCTAAATGATAAAGCTTGGCTTTTAGGGTGCCTCAGCATCGACAAACCCTAAATGATAAAAGCTGAGCTTTTAGGATGCCTCGGTGTCGACAAACCCTAAATGATGTAATTTTGAATTATGAACGTAGGATATGTCGTCATCATCATCGGACGACGAAAGTCTCCCGACGGAGTGCGACTGGTGCCACGACGATCGGGGTCTGTGCGACATGCCTCACCTGGACGATGATCGGCGCTTCAACATTAAGCTCGAGGAGACCTTCGAAGTTGAAACGGTACACAACGACGACAAGTGTTATTTTCATAATTAAGCATGACTTCAACTATTTCAATGTGTAATTTTCATCTTTTACAATTCGAGTATAGATTATCCCATGCCATGCAAGACGCTATGTCTTGGAGAGGATGGATTTTGAAGACCATGAAATTTCTGAAACAAAGAAAATTCACCTAAGGACTCATCACGATGTGGACTTTGAAGTAAATCTATATAATTCTGAGAGCGTAACCCATTTTGGTTGCAAAAATTGGGAAGCATTTTGCAAGATGTATGGTTTTGATGAGGGTATGCTTATCACCATGGATCTTGGTAATCCTGACATCAACCAAGACAATATGGACATTTGGGTCCTTGTTGATACGCCTCCAGTTCTACCGCTATGTGAGTTTCTCAAACATAGTTATTAGCTCATTTATATTGTTTATTTCAAAATAGTTGACAGCTTATTTCCATTGAAAGCTTATTTTTATTGTTCAAAGAATGTGCGGGAGATGGTAGACAAAACCCACTACACCGATGGCTCCGAATTAACAACTTACAAGGAGAAAAATCATCTGGTCGGATTTTGTACTGACATTGAGAATTACATTATCCACAATCAAACTCCTCAACATTATGGTAAATACGTGCCACTAGTGCATGTGTTCAACTACAGTAACTACCATGGAGATACCCTGGTAAGATTTTTACTATTACGACATTCGTGCATCTTTTGCATACTTCTAAAACTAGTACATCATTGCTAACTATGAAGTTATTACTATGTTTTTCAACAGATAATCCCAGAGAATTGTGTGCCTCATATGATGTATCAGAAAGGTAGTGTTAATGTTTTGAACATACAGCTAGGTCATCCTACGAATCTCAGCTGTCCATACGAGATTTCTAAAAGAAGTGGAGACATGAAAATCAAAGGATGGAAAAAATGTATGGACAGTCGTAAGGAGCTTCTTGGAAGCAAAAGGAAGCGAAGCGCAAGAATTGGAGACAGGATGTTCTCCATTCTCCATAATGGAGAGTCAGGGTCTATATTGTTTTATGCTATTTTAGCTTAAATAGGGTATTTAGGTCCTGCCTAATACTCATGATCATGTGCTAAGAACAATTAAGTAGGGTTGGTTCGATGACTATCAAGATGATGATCGTATGACTTGTTATGAATAACGAGTAGAAGTTGTATGATGATGATTAGTAGGACTTGTTAGGATTAGTATTACTTCCGACAAACTCGATACTCGCGGTCTCGAGACTTGTAATGTTTTATCTTTGTTCGGTCTTTTGAATTCGGAGACTAATATGATGAATTGTATTCGGAGACTAATCTTCTATTGTATTCGATGAATCTGCTGTTGCTCTGTGCTACTATCTATATTCTGTCAAATAATATATTTTGTAACATGTGCAAAAATCAGAAAAGTAAAAAAAACCTAATATTCATACTAATGGCGCATCACTACAGAGTGCGCCATTAGTATGCCAAGTATACTAATGGCGCATCCACCCGCAGTGTGCCATTAGTGTGCCAAAGCACATGGTTAAATATGGCCCCTGGGAGGCATACTAATGGCACATGGTGTTATATACTAATGGCGCACTAGTCGTGCGCCATTAGTAAAAAATACTAGTGGCGTGATACTAATGGCGCACCAGTGATGCGCCATTAGTAGGCAAAACTGGTGCGCCATTAGTAGGCCTTTTCCTAGTAGTGTACAGTAAAATGAAGAATTTCCTTCGTGCAGTTGGAATTGGATATGATATGATCCATGTTTGTAAGAATAATTGTGTTATGTTCCGGAAGGATTATGCCAACTTAAGTGAATGTCCGAAATGCAAATCATCAAGATTGAAAGATGGCGATGCTGTGAAGAGGATTCCTCATAATGTTCTGAGACATATTCCAATTACACCAAGATTGCAGAGGTTGTTTCATGATGCTGAAATAAGAGAGGATGTACTGTGGCATTCTAGGAACCAGGAGTACAGAGATCAGAATGTAATGAGCCATCCATCTCATGGTAGTGAGTGGAAAAGCTTCAATGATAAACACAAAGAGTTTGTTGCTGACCTGAGAAACATTAGACTTGGCTTAGCTTCAGATGGATTTAACCCATTTAGCCACCAGAGCGCCACATATAGCATGTGGCCAGTGCTTGTTATCCCTTACAACATGCCTCCAAATGTCTGCACCAAAGAATCAAACTACATGATGGCCTTGCTCATCCCAGGTCCAAAAAGTCCTGGAAAAGATTTTGATTTGTTCATGGAGCCTCTTGTGGAGGAACTTCAACAGCTATGGAAGTGTGTTCTCACTCGAGACCTATATAGCAGCCCATCAGCTGATTTCTTTCTACGTGCAGTTATAATTTGGTGCATCCATGATTATCCGGCTTTGGGCACTATGTCAGGGCGAACGACACATGGTTACAATGCATGTGTTCACTGCGACAGGAATCCATTGTCATACACAATACTTAGCAAGATCTGTTACATTGGACACCGTTGTTTCCTTGCCAAGGACAAGCCGCATCCTAGAAAATACCGAAGACATGTGTTCAATGCAAAGCATGAAAACCGTGATGCGCCAAAGAGGCTCACCGCCGATGAGTTGCAAGTGGAATTATAGAAGGTAGGGCATATTACACCAGGAAACCATCCTGGTAATGGTAGCGGGAAAAGGAAGCATGGCAGGGTAGAAGAGAGATTATTGTTTACCCGCAGATCCACTTTGTGGGACTTGGAGTATTGGAAGGATTTGGATCTGCGGCATAATCTTGATGTGATGCACATCGAGAAAAATATATGTGACAACATTATCGGCACACTTCTTAATATTGAAGGCAAGACGAAAGATACCTTAAAATCTAGGATTGATTTGACACACCTGGGTATCAAAAAGGATTTGCAGGTGCAAGATGAAGGTAAACCATGGGATATGGCACCAGCTATGTACGTCTTGGACAAGGTAAAAACAAAAGAATTCCGCGAGGTCCTGTCACATGTGAGATTCCCACATGGATTTGCTCCCAACCCTGAAAGGAGAGTCAGTGCAGATGGAAACAAGGTACAAGGGTTGAACACTCATGACTGCCACGGCCTACTTCAAAGGGTTTTACCTGTTATCCTTAGAGGACTGGGCCGCCCTGACTTATACAGAGCAGTTGCAGAGTTGGGACAATTCTTCAGGGACCTCTGCAGTAGGAATATCAGGATAGATGCTTTGGAGCGTCTTAGAGACAAGATAACAACTATCCTATGCGACCTTCAGAAGATATATCCTCCAGCCTTCTTTGATGTGATGGTGCATTTGGTTGTTCATCTACCTGACGAGGCACTACTTAGAGGTCCAGTACAGTATGGCTGGATGTACCCTATTGAAAGGCGGCTAGGCACTTTCAAGGGCTATGTTAGGAACAGAGCTAGACCCGAGGCTTCCATTGCAGAGGCCTACATTGCTAGAGAAGCGTTGACATTCTGCTCAAAATACATTGAAACAGCTGATCAGCTTAGCAAAGAGGTGGGTGAATACAATCCCGGGCTCAATGTTTTCGATTATTCTGTTTGAGTTACAGGGAAGAGTCGACAACAGGACAAACCTAAAGATTTGGACAAAATGGTTTGGTATGTGTTGAATAACTGTCCGGAGATACTACCTTATATCAAGTAAGTGCATTACTACAGCTTATACATCATAATCTACTAAACTTACAGCACATTCTTATATATTTAGATGTTTGACACGATCACTATGTTGTGCAGCATCTACAAAGAGGAGTTACTGCCGCAAAATGCAAGAAACATTGACAAACTGGTTATGGCAGGATTTGCGAAATGGTTCAAGAACCATGTAAGCTTTTGAAGTGCACTGTCAGTTTTTTTAATATATTGAGTACATAAGTTGATCAGCTTGTCTATTTTATAACCATAGGTTAAGAAGATGCGGGAGGATGGGCCGGCAGTTGATGATGCCCTTTACTCACTAGCAATGGGTCCTGATACTCGGGTAAGATATTATGAATCTTGCGTTGTTGGAGATGTGCGCTACAACACCCTTGCACGAGATGAAGGCAGGAAGACACAAAACAGTGCCATCATGAGCACGGATACGTATGACAAAAAGATAACTGAAATGTATGCTAACATAACAGACATTGTTCAATTGCAGCATATCTCCAGTTTCGAGGATCATCAGTGTGTGGTTCTGTTGTGCTGTCGTTGGTATAACCTGTTTTCCAGGATCGCAAAACCCAGAGCTGATGATTATTTCAAATCCATCAATGTCAAGGTGGCGTACCAGACCAACGAGCCTTTTATTTTGGCAAATCAAGCAACACAGATATTTTTCTTGGAAGACACATTTGCACATAGCGATGACTGGAGAGCATTGCAAAGGTTTGAGCAGAGGAATTCGTTTAATGAAGTTGCACAACAAGATGATGCTTACATTGCTCCTGATGTACAAGATAACACAGATGTTCCTAATATCTTTGAGAACCATCACGTCAATGACGCCGGCGAAAAGATTGCTTGTCGTGCTGTGGACACACAAGAGTTGATCAAGAAGAAGCCAACATTCGAGGACGTTGAGGACGAACAAGAAGATGACACCGTGGGGAATTATGATTCAGACTGATACACATGGCGAAGATGTTGATGTTGCTGCTGCGGATGATGATTACATTGCTTTTGTCGTATTTGCCTGTCAGAAGATGTTTTTTATCTACTATGTGCAATTGTGTTTGCTATGACAACTGAAACCTGATGAACATGTTGTTTAGTATTTTGCTGTGAGAACATCACTTATTATGTATGCTGATTTGTGTTTGGTGATTGTATGACAACTAAAACATGATGACATTGTTGTTTAGTTGTACTCATATTTGGCTGTGAAACTTGAATTTGATGACATAGTTTGTTGTTGGACTGCAATTTGCTCGACATCTTCGAATGAGAACAAAGCTGACCCGATAGGGCCTCTGCTATTTATTTATTTATATGAGCAAAAGTGGATACCCCCTGATTTCTGTTAATAGAAATCATTAGATGTTCACAACACTACGGCCAGCCTGCTACACAGGTTTCATTCATTACTAGTTTCAGCAAAGTGCTCATGTTGTAGCCACTGAATACATCATGAGTGCTACATACACTGCAAATAAAGAGACAATCATCCTACAGAGCACATCGATTTTGCCCATTATCTTCTCAAGCTATTTCATCTCCTCATTGCTGTCAAGGTCGTTCAACAGCTGTTGCTTGGCCATGATCAGAGGAACTGCATCTTTAACCTTCTGCTCTCCATCTTCCTCTTCTGTCGTTCCTTCAGTTACTTGTCCAACACCCCAACCTGCTGGTATTGGGATTCCTCGGCTAACCAAATAATCGGCGTAGTTGCATTCCCCCACATCAGCAACTTCCCAGAAATACAAATCACATGAATCTTCCTTTTTCTGCACGAATCAAATTGGAAGATCATCAACCAAACTATTAAAAAATCAGCAAGTGAAAGCAGCAGAACAACACTTAAACATATTATTACCCCATGATTCGGGCATTTGTAGAAGACGCGGCCAGGGTTGCGGATTGTGGTTGAGACGGGACGGATGACTTTGCGTGATTTGCAGCAGTGGCACCACACCAACGGTAGCGGGTTGCGATGAGCAATCGGCTGCAGTGCGCGTGCCGGCGGGGGTGTGATGAGACCCACAGGCGATGGTACGGGTGGTGACTTGGCACATATCTGGTTGTTGCCTGCTGAATAGCAGGTGGACGAGTAGCCAGCGGACATGGTTGCAGCGGCCAGAGCTTCTGATGCTTGCCAGAGTAAGTAGAGAAGAGGACAAGCGAACGTTGGATATGTTAGTTTCATTACATGCAGAGTAGCATAGCACCATATATAGTCATAGTCTAGGTTTGGATTTGAACCAGCTACAGGAGCACGGCTTTCTTTTTTCTAAAACTCGGCAACGTCTCTTTACTGATACACTAGCTTGTTCTATACGCCTTCCCAAGTCTTTGATTTTCTTTCCCTTTTTCGCGAGGAAGGAAGGAGGACAAAATTGAGTGTTCCTGGGACTCGAACCCAAGACCTCTAGGTTGAAAACCAAGGGTGCTAGTCACTTATGTGGCGAATGTTCCCTATGAGGAGGTCGGCAGACGAATGCATTTTCCTTGCAGTTTTCTTCCTATATATAAAAAAGTATGCTACTTGGTGTCCGCTTAGTCAACAAACGATTTTGCCAACCTTGACCGTTGGATTGACATTCAACGTCTGTCGCGTTTCTTCAGTATCTTCTTCCTCGAGACACCAAAGCCAAACCAGCACCGGCGGGACCGCCTACTCCCGCCTCCCACGGTTGGCTTTGATCTTCCCCGGCTCCTGTTCGTTCCCATCCGAGGCCTCACCATCATCCTCCACCTTGGTGTTGGGGATCGTAGCAGAAATTTAAAATTTTTCTACGCATCACCAAGATCAATCTATGGAGTAATCTAGCAACGAGGGGAAGGAGAGTGCATCTACATACCCTTGTAGGTCGCTAAGCGGAAGCGTTGCAAGAACGCGGATGAAGGAGTCATACTCGTAGCAATTCAGATCGCGGTTGATTCCGATCTAAGCGCCGAACAACAGCGCCTCCGCGTTCAACACACGTGCAGCCCGGTGACGTCTCCTACGCCTTGGTCCAGCAAGGGGAGAAGGAGAGGTTGGGGAAGACTCCGTCCAGCAGTAGCACGACGGCGTGGTGGTGGTGGAGGAGCGCGGAACTCCAGCAGGGCTTCGCTAAGCACTACGAGAGACGAGGAGGGAGAGAGGTAGGGCTGCGCCAATAGGGGAAGAACTTCGTGTGTGTTGCCGCCACCAATACCTCAAGTATATATAGGGCAAGGGGAGGGGCTGCACCCCCATATAGGGTTCCCTCCCTAGGGGTGGCAGCAGCCCCAAAACCCATCTAGGGTTGCGGCCAAGGGGGGAGAGAGGGGGGCGCACCTAGGGTGGGCCTTATGGCCCATCTGGACCTAGGGTTTGCCCCCGCCCACTCTCCCTTGCGCCTTGGGCCTTGGTGGAGGCGCCCCAGCCCACCTAGGGGCTGGTCCCTTCCCACTATTGGCCCATGTAGGCCTCCGGGGCTGGTGGCCCCACCTGGTGGACCCCCGGGACCCTCCCGGTGGTCCCGGTACGTTACCGATAGCACCCGAAACTTTTCCGGTGACCAAAACGGGACTTACCATATATAAATCTTTACCTCCTGACCATTCCAGAACTCTTCGTGACGTCCGGGATCTCATCCGAGGCTCCGAACAACGTTCGGTAACCGCGTGCATACTTTCCCTATAACCCTAGCATCATCGAACCTTAAGTGTGTAGACCCTACGTGCTCGGGAGTCATGCAGACATGGCCGAGACAACTCTCCGGTAAATAACCAACGGCGGGATCTGGATACCCATGTTGGTTCCCACATGCTCCACGATGATCTCATCGGATGAACCACGATGTCAAGGATTCAATCAATCCCGTATACAATTCCCTTTGTCTAGCGGTACGATACTTGCCCGAGATTGGATCGTCAGTATCCCCATACCTTGTTCAATCTCGTTACCGGCAAGTCTCTTTACTCGTTCCATAACACATCATCCTGTGATCAACTCCTTGGTCACATTGTGCACATTATGATGATGTCCTACCAAGTGGGCCCAGAGATACCTCTTCGTTACACAGAATGACAAATCCCAGTCTCGATTTGTGCCAACCCAACAGACACTTTCGGAGATACCTATAGTGAACCTTTATATCCACCCAGTTACTTGTGACGTTTGGCACACCCAAAGCACTCCTACGGTATCCGGGAGTTGCACAATCTCATGGTCTAAGGAAATGATACTTGACACTAGAAAAGCTTTAGCATATGAACTACACGATCTTGTGCTAGGCTTAGGATTGGGTCTTGTCCATCACATCATTCTCCTAATGATGTGTTCCCGTTATCAACGACATCCAATGCCCATGGTTAGGAAACCGTAACCATCTATTGATCAACGAGCTAGTCAACTAGAGGCTTACTAGGGACATGGTGTTGTCTATGTATCCACACATGTATCTGAGTTTCCTATCAATACAATTCTAGCATGGATAATAAATGATTATCATGAACAATGAAATATAATAATAATAACTAATTTACTATTGCCTCTAGGGCATATTTCCAACAGTCTCCCACTTGCACTAGAGTCAATAATCTAGTTCACATCGCCATGTGATGAACACTCACAGGTCACATCACCATGTGACCAACATCCAAAGAGTTTACTAGACTGAATAATCTAGTTCACATCACTATGTGATTAACACTCAATGAGTTCTGGGTTTGATCATGTTATGCTTGTGAGAGAGGTTGTAGTCAACGGGTCTTGTCATATTCAGATCCCTATGTATTTCGCAAAACTTTATATCGTAGATGCTGCTACCACGTTCCACTTGGAGCTATTCCAAATTATTGCTCCATTATACGTATCCGGTATCTCTACTCAGAGCTATCTGGATAGGTGTTAAGCTTGCATCGACGTAACTCTTTATGTCGAACTCTTTATCACCTCCATAACCGAGAAACATTTCCTTATTCCTCTAAGGATAATTTTTGACTGCTATCTGGTGATCCACTCCTAGATCACCTTTGTACCCTCTTGCCAGACATGTGGCAAGGCACACATCAGGTGCGGTACTCAGCATGGCATACCGTATAGAGCCTATGACAAAAGCATAGGGGACGACCTTCGTCCTTCCTCTTTCTTCTGCCGTGGTCAATCTTCGAGTCTTACTCAACTTCACACCTTACAACTCAGGTAAGAACCCCTTCTTTGACTGATCTATTTTGAACTCCTTCAAAAACATGTCAAGGTGTGCGTTCTTTGAAAGTATCATGAGGCGTCTTGATCTATTTCTATAGATCCTGATGCCCAATATGTAAGTAGCTTTATCCAGGTCTTCCTTTGAAAATCACTCTTCAAACAACCGTTTATGCTTTCCAGAAATTCTACATCATTTCGTATCAACAATATGTCATCCACATATACTTATCAGAAATGTTGTAGTGCTCCCACTCACTTTCTTGTAAATACAAGTTTCTAGCAAACATTGTATAAACCTAAAAGCTTTGATCACTCCATCAAAGCATATATTCTGACTCCGAGATGCTTGCTCTAGTCCATAGAAGGATCGCTGGAGCCAGCATACCTTTTAGCATCCTTAGGATCGACAAAACCTTTTATTGTATCACATACAACTTTTTCTTACGAAAACAGGTAAGAAAACTAGTTTGGACATCCATCTGTCAGATTTCATAATCGAAAAATACAGCTAATGCTAACATGATTCCGACGGACTTAAGCATCACTACGGGTGAGAAATTCTCATCGTAGTCAACTCCTTGAACTTGTGAAAAGATTCTTTCCCACAAGTCGAGCTTCATAGACGGTAACATTACCGCCCACATCCGTCTTCTTCTTAAAGATCCATTTATCTCAATGGCTTGCCGATCATCGGGCAAGTCCACCAAAGTCCATACTTTGTTCTGATATATGTATCCTATCTCGGATTTCATGGCTTCTAACCATTTGTCGGAATACGGGCCCACCATCGCTTCTCCATAGCTCGTAGGTTCATTGTTGTCTAACAACATGATATCTAAGACATGATTACCGTACCACTCAGGAGTAGTACATATCCTTGTCGACCTATGAGGTTCGATAGCAACTTGATCCGAAGCTTCATGATCACTATCATTAACTTCCTCTTCAACAGACGTAGGTGCCACAGAAAACATCTTTCTGTGTTGCATCACTCTCTGGTTGAAACAAAGGTTCGACAACCTCATCAAGTTCTATCTTCCTCCCACTCAATTCTTTCGAGAGAAACTCCTTCTCGAGAAAGGACCCGTTCTGAGCGACAAACAATTTGCCCTCAGATCTGAGATAGAAGGTATACCCAACTGTCACCTTTGGGTATCCTATGAAGATGTGTTTGTCCACTTTGGGTTCGAGCTTCTTCGGCTGAAGCTTTAAGCATCGCAGCCCCAAACATTAAGAAACGACAACTTTGGTTTCTTGCCAAACCATATTCTTACGACGTCGTCTCAACGGACTTAGATGGTGTCCTATCTAAAGTGAATGCAGCTGTCTCTAACGCATAACCTCAAAATGAAAATGGTAGATCGGTAAGAGACATCATAGATCGCACCATATCTCATAAGGTTCGATTACGACGTTCGGACACACCATTACGTTGTGGTGTTCCAGGTGGCTTCAACTGCGAAACAATTCACAATGTCTTAAGTGTTTGCCAAACTCATAACTCAGAAATTCTCATTGATTAGATCGTAGGAATTTGATCTTCTTGTTACGATGATTCTTAACTTCACTCTGAAATCGCTTGAACTTTTCAAACGTTTCAGACTTGTGCTTCATTAAGTAAATATACCTATATCTACTCAAATTGTCAGTGAAGATGAGAAAATAGCGATATCCACCGCACGCTTCAATTTCTCATTGGATCACACGCATCAGCATGTATGATTTCCAACAAGTCACTCGCCCGTTTCATTGTACCTGAAAACGGGGTCTTAGTCATCCTGCCCATGAGGCATGGCTCGCATGTGTGATTCAAAATCAAGTGACTCCAAACATCCATCGACATGGAGTTTCTTCATGCATCTTACGCCAATATGACCTAAGCGGCAATGCCACAAGAAAGTGGTACTATCATTATTAACTCTACATCTTTTGGCGTGAACATGTGTATTACCATGACCGAGATTTAATGAAGCATTCACATAGGGTGCATGACCATGAAAGGTATTATTCATGTAAACAGAATAACCATTATTCTCTAACTTAAATGAATAACCGTATTGCAATGAACATGATCTAATCATATTTATGCTCAACGTAGACACCTGATAACAGTTATCTAGGTTCAATACTAATCTTGAAGGCAGATGGAGTGTGCGATGGTGATCTCATCAACTTTGGAAACACTTCCAACACACATCGTCACCTCGCCCTTACCTAGTCTCCGTTTAGTCCGTAGCTTTTGCTTCAAGTCACCAATAATAGTAACTGAACCGGTATCCAATACCCAGGTGCTACCAGGAGTACTAGTGAGGTACACATTAATAACACGTATAAATTTTGTTGAAGTTGCCAGCCTTCTTATCTACCATGCATTTGCGGTAATTCCGCTACCAGTGACCGTTCCCCTTACAATAGAAGCACTTAGTCTCGGGTTTGGGTTCAACCTTGGGTTCCTTCATTGGAGCGGCAACTGGTTTGCCATCCATGAAGTTTCCCTTCTAGCCCTTGCCCTTCTTGAAACCAGTGGTCTTGTTAAACCATCAACACTTGATGCTCCTTCTTGATTTCTACCTTTTGCGGTCTTAAGCACCGCGAACAGCTCCGGGATCAACTCCATCCCTTGCATGTCATAGTTCATCACGAAGATCTAGTAGCTTAGTGATAGTGGCTAGAGAACTCTATCAATCACTATCTTATCTGGAAGTTTAACTCCCACTTGATTTAAGTGATTGTAGAACCCAGACATTCTGAGCACATGCTCACTAGCTGAGCTATTCTTCTCCATCTTGTTGGCAAAAGAACTTGTCAGAGGTCTCACACCTCTCAACACAGGCATGAGCCTGAAATCCCAATTTCAGCTCTTGGAACATCTCATATGTTCTATGGCGTTCAAAACGTCATTGGAATCCCGATTCTAAGCCGTAAAGTATGGTGCACTAAACTATCAAGTAGTCATCAGGATGTGTCTGTCAGGTGTTCACAACATCCACAAACGATGTTGTAGGGGTTTGCACATCGAGCGGTGCATCAAAGACGTAAGCCTTCTGTGTAGCAGTGAGGACACTCCTCGGACTACGGACCTAGTCCACATCATTATTTACAATATCTTTCAACTTAATCTTTCTCTAGGAACGTATTGAAACAGGGAGCTACAACATGAGCTATTTATCTACAACATATTTGCGAAGACAATTTAGACTATGTTCATGATAATTGAGTTCATCTAATCAAATTATTTAATGAACTCCCACTCAGATAGACATCCCTCTAGTCATCTAAGTGAAACATGATCCGAATCGACTAGGCCATGTCCGATCATTACGTGAGACGGACTAGTCATCAACGGTGAACATCTCATGTTGATCGTATCTTCTATACGACTCATGTTCGACCTTTCGGTCTTCCGTGTTCCGAGGCCATGTCTATACATGCTAGGCTCGTCAAGTCAACCTAAGTGTTTCGCATGTGTCCCGAGGCCATGTCTGTACATGCTAGTCTCGTCAACACCCGTTGTATTCGAAGGTTAGAATCTATCACACCCGATCATCACGTGGTGCTTCGAAACAACAAACCTTCGCAATGGTGCACAGTTAGGGGGGACACTTTTCTTGAAATTATAGAGAGGGGTCATCTTATTTAAGCTACCGTCGTTCTAAGAAAATAAGATGTAAAACATGATAAACATCACATGCAATCAAATAGTGACATGATATGGCCAATATCATTTTGCTCCTTTTGATCTCCATCTTCGGGGCTCCATGATCATCATTGTCACCGGCATGACACCATGATCTCCATCATCATGTCTTCTTGAGGTTGTCTCGTCATCTATTACTTCTACTACTATGGCTAACGCTTTAGCAATAAAGTAAAGTAATTACATGACGTTTATGTTGACACACAGGTCATAAATAAATTAAGACAACTCCTATGGCTCCTGCCGGTTGTCATACTCATCGACATGCAAGTCGTGATTCCTATTACAAGAACATGATCAATCTCATACATCACATATATCATTCATCACATCCTTTTGGCCATATCACATCACAAGGCATATGCTGCAAAAACAAGTTAGACATCCTCTAATTGTTGTTGCAAGTTTTTACATGGCTGCTATAGGTTTCTAGCAAGAACCTTTCTTACCTACGCCAAAACCACAACGTGATATGCCAATTTCTATTTACCCTTCATAAGGACCCTTTTCATCGAATCCGATCCGACTAAAGTGGGAGAGACAGACACCCGCTAGCCACCTTATGCAACTAGTGCATGTCAGTCGGTGGAACCAGTCTCACGTAAGAGTACGTGTAAGGTCGGCCCGGGCCGCTTCATCCCACGATGCCGCTGAATCAAGATAAGACTAGTAATGGCATGTAAATTGACAAAATCGATGCCCACAACAACTTGTGTTCTACTCGTGTATAGAAACTACGCATAGACCTAACTCATGATGCCACTGTTGGGGATCGTAGTAGAAATTTAAAAAATTTCTACGCATCACCAAGATCAATCTATGGAGTAATCTAGCAACGAGGGGAAGGAGAGTGCATCTACGTACCCTTGTAGATCGCTAAGCGGAAGCGTTGCAAGAACGCGGATGAAGGAGTCGTACTCGTAGCGATTCAGATCGCGGTTGATTCCGATCTAAGCGCCGAACAACAGCGCCTCCGCATTCAACACACGTGCAGCCCGGTGACATCTCCTACGCCTTGATCCAGCAAGGGGAGAAGGAGAGGATGGGGAAGACTACGTCCAGCAGCAGCACGACGGTGTGGTGGTGGTGGAGGAGCACGGAACTCCAGCAGGGCTTCGCCAAGCACTACGAGAGACGAGGAGGGAGAGAGGTAGGGCTGCGCCAACAGGGGAAGAACTTCGTGTGTGTTGCCGCCACCAATACCTCAAGTATATATAGGGGAAGGGGAGGGGCTGCACCCCCATCTAGGGTTCCCTCCCTAGGGGTGGCGGCAGCCCCAAAACCCATCTAGGGTTGCGGCCAAGGGGGGAGAGAGGGGTCGCACCTAGGGTGGGCCTTAAGGCCCATCTGGACCTAGGGTTTGCCCCCTCCCACTCTCCCTTGCACCTTGGGCCTTGGTGGGAGGCTCCCCAACCCACCTAGGGGCTGGTCCCTTCCCACTATTCGCCCATGTAGGCCTCCGGGGCTGGTGGCCCCACCTGGTGGACCCCCGGGACCCTCCCGGTGGTCCTAGTACGTTACCGATAGCACCCGAAACTTTTCTGGTGACCAAAACGAGACTTCCCATATATAAATCTTTACCTCTGAACCATTCCGAAACTCCTCGTGATGTCCGGGATCTCACCCGGGACTCCAAACAACATTCGGTAACCACGTACATACTTTCCCTATAACCCTAGCGTCATCGAACCTTAAGTGTGTAGACCCTACGGGCTCAGGAGTCATGCAGACATGGCCGAGACAACTCTCTGGTCAATAACCAACAGCAGGATCTGGATACCCATGTTGGTTCCCACATGCTCCACGATGATCTCATCGGATGAACCACGATGTCAAGGATTCAATCAATCCCATATACAATTCCCTTTGTCTAGCGGTACGATACTTGCCTGAGATTCGATTGTCGGTATCCCCATACCTTGTTCAATCTCGTTACCGGCAAGTCTCTTTACTTGTTCCGTAACACATCATCGCGTGATCAACTCCTTGGTCACATTGTGCACATTATGATGATGTCCTACCGAGTGGGCCCAGAGATACCTCTCCGTTACACGGAGTGACAAATCCCAGTCTCGATTCGTGCCAACCCAACAGACACTTTCGGAGATACCTGTAGTGAACCTTTATAGCCACCCAGTTACTTGTGACGTTTGGCACACCCAAAGCACTCCTATGGTATCCGGGAGTTGCACAATCTCATGGTCTAAGGAAATGATACTTGACATTAGAAAAGCTTTAGCATATGAACTACACGATCTTGTGCTAGGCTTAGGATTGGGTCTTGTCCATCACATCATTCTCCTAATGATGTGATCCCATTATCAACGACATCCAATGCCCATGGTCAGGAAAGCATAACCATCTATTGATCAATGAGCTAGTCAACTAGAGGCTTACTAGGGACATGGTGTTGTCTATGTATCCACACATGTATCCGAGTTTCCTATCAATACAATTCTAGCATGGATAATAAACGATTATCATGAACAATGAAATATAATAATAACTAATTTATTATTGCATCTAGGGCATATTTCCAACCCTTGGTTCGCTCGCTACGGCGCCGCCCTCCAGTGTTGTCAACATGGTCAACAACCGAGAGGAATAAGGAGATGACTGTACATGGTGAGGATGACAGTAGGGACCCAGCAGCGCGCGTAGTAATTTTGTTTTTTCGGGAAAGAGAAGGGTACCAACTGGGTTGTGCGGATGTCAGGGATATACCCTGTGGCGTAAACCGGCCAGAAGTATAACCCGGCTGGACTTGGTAGTTTACTTGAGATCCGGCTGACACTTGGCGGTTCACTGGCGACCCGCCCTGACCTGGCGGTTTACAAGCAACCCGCCTAGTCATTATGGTTGACTGGTGACCCGGCGGGCGGGTCAGATGGATGATGAGGACCAAGGCCTAGAAGGCCGGTTCACATTTAATGGTGGGCCGGTTTATGAGGAAAGCACAAGGAATATTCCCTTACAAAGGAAGCAATACTAGGACTCCACTTGTAATAGAGTAATCCTAATCCTAATAGGACTAGTCATGTAAACCGCCCCTTCAACATATATAAGGAGGGGCAGGGCACACCAAGAGGGAAAAGATAGACAAGTTCCACAAGTTTGATAAGTTAGGGTTAGACAAACAAGTCTAGAGCTCTCGAGTTAGAGCACCCATGTAATTATGATCATCATCATCAATACCAATGAAGCAGGATGTAGACTTTTACCTCCACCGTGAGGGGCCGAACCTGGGTAAAACATCGCGTCTCTCATCCCGCTCAACCCCTCTCAAGCTACCACATAGATGCATTGGCCTCGCGACTAAGTCCTGCCAATAAGGACATCTGCCGTGACAATTCCACGACAGGACCCGTGGCCCGTCTAGCCCAGGCTTTTATTTCATATGTTTAGCACATGACCAGCCCAGTTTGTTTTTTTCCTTTCTGAGAATGGCTAGCCAGCTATTTTGTTTTTTGCAGAATAACCAACGTAGGCCTACTTGCTTTTCTACTCCCTGTTGGGCCGGAAATCTTTCAAGACAAGGAGGGATGCATTTTTCCCAGAAAATGGGCTATAAGTAATAAGAAATGGGCTATAAGTAATAATAAATAGGCTGTAAAGTGAAAAAATACAGCAAACAGGCAATTAGTTCCAAAATACTGTTTTCTTTTGGAGTTTGATATTTTAAATTTCATTTTTTTGTGCGGGTAAAATTTCATTGAATTTAAATTAAGGTATATTTAGATTTAAAATTAATTTGAATCTGGCTAGAAATTTCGGGTTGTATGCTGTTTGGGACAAATTTGGACGCTAACTTGTGGGTCTACTAGGTTGACGTGTACTTTGGCTTTGTCAACTTAGTCCACAAACGATTCTAGCAGCAGTGACCGTTGGATGTTAATCCAATGGCCTGCTGCTTCTTCAATATCTGATCTTCTTGCTCCAGCTGCCCAAACCAGCTCCGGTGGGACTGCCTGCTACCGCCTCCCGTGGCCAGCTGTGCTGCTGCACAGGCCACACCGCCCCACCCTACTTCATTGCTGGCCAGGCCATTCCTCTACTCACCCACACCTCCTGTTATTTTCCGGCGATGGCAGCCGGACCAGTAAATCCTCGTACTCCCCACCGCATGGGCAACAATTGCCGAGTCTTCCCCGGCTCCGTGCCGTTCCCTTCCTAGGCCTCGTCGTTGTCCACCGCCATGTTGCTCTCGGCGCAGCCTGGTCAACGTGGTCAACGAACGACATCCATCGGCCGTGGACTGTACGCGCAAAATTATGATTCCTCCACTTGACAGCTGGGACCCACTGGAAGGGCCTCTGTATTTCGTGAAAAAATGTTCCCCCCGCTGACATGTCGGACCCACCAGCTATATCTTCAGACGCAAGGAAGTGCCTCCTTATTACGCAGAAAAAAATGAATACCCCCCTGCTAGCTGGGACGCACCATAGTGGGAGGATGACTTGTGGGCCAACTAAGTTGATGGGGACGGAGGGCTTTGTTAACTTAGTCAATATGAACGATTCTAGCTCCAGTGACCGTATGATGTCCATCCAACAGCCGTAGTGCTTCTTCAACCTCTAGTCTTCTTGCTACAGCCGCCCAAAGCAGCGTCGGTCGTGCCGCATGCTCCTGCCTCCCGTGGTCGGCTGTGCTGCCGCGGAGGCCTCACCGCCCCCTACTATTCCCACCGCTGGCCAGGCCCTGCGGCGACGGCAGCCTCACACCGCAGCCGAACCAGTGAACCCTCGTACTCCTCTCCGCGCGGTCTTCCATTGCCACGTCTTCCCCGGCTCCACGTCGTCCCCTTCCTAGGCCTCGCCGCCGTCCACCGCCGTGGTGCTTTCGGCACAGCCTGGTCAACGTGGTCAAGGAACGACTTCCATCGGACGTGGACTGTACGTGGAGAGGCTGACAGCTGGGTCCACGACCGCAGCAAGGAAGTGCCTCCTTATTACACGGAAAATAATGATTCCTCCACCTGACAGCTGGGACCCACCGGACAGGCCACTGTATTTCGCGAAAAAAAAGCATTTCCCCCTAACTGCTGGGACCCACCAGCTTCATCTTCGCACGCAAGGAAGTGCGTCCGGGCAAAAAAACGATTCACCCCCCTGACTGCTGGGACCCACCAGCTACACCTTCGCACGCAAGGAAGTGCGTCTGGGCAAAAAAATGATTCACCCCCTGACTGCTGGGACCCACCGGCTACATCTTCGCACGCAAGGAAGTGTGTTCGGGCAAAAAACGATTCGCCCCCCTAACTGCTGGGACCCACGACCTACACCTTCGCTGGCAAGGAAGTGCCTGATAGTCAGGACCCACCTGGTCGAAGCATACGTAGCGTTTTCATTCTTGTCGCGAACATGTACATACATACTGGTCGATGTAGAGGCGCACACGTGTCCTAGTAGAGGCGCGAACGTGTCGTAGTAGAGGCGTGCACGTAGCATGTACATGTACGTAAAGCGGCCAGGGTGCAAGAAAGAAAATACGGCCACGTATGTGTACATACGGGCGGGGTCTCGAACGCCTACTCGCGCATACGTACGGCCAGGGCTCATGTACATGGATGGGTCGGAACGGAGAAACAACGTCATCGTCGTGTTCATGGGGAGGCAACGGAATGCGTCGTGTTCATGGGGAGGCAATGAAATGCGTCGTGTTCATGGGGAGGCAACGGAATGCGTCGTGTTCATGGGGAGGCAACGGAATGCGTCGTGTTCATCGTGAGGCAACCGAACGCGTGGGAGCCAACCGGCTGGGTCGGAATGGAATGCATGGTCGTGTTCATTGAGAGGGCTTGGATGGAACATGCGATGGAAACGAGGCCTGGCGTACCGCAAAATGGAGGAAACGGACCTCCTACATTTGGAACGGGGTCCTGTTGATCGGGAGGGGTGTGGCATACCGCAAAACGGAGGAAACAAACCTCCTACGGTCGAAACGGGGGTCCTGTTGATCGAGAGGGGTGTGGCGTACCGCAAAATGGACGAAACGGACCTCCTACGGTCGAAATGGGGGTCCTATTGATCGGGAGGGGTGTGGCGTA
>NC_057812.1:252713462-252716743 GCF_018294505.1 Triticum aestivum
ATGGGGAGGGGTGTGGCGTACCGCAAAACAGGACTCCACGGGATACTGTTCATCTCCACCATCGACCTCCTCCAGCCTCCACGGGCTCCTGTTCATCCAGCCTCCACCGCGCGCTACTCCACCGGCTACAGTTCAACCACCCCTCCACGGGCACCCCTCCACCGTCTACTGTTCATCCAGCCCTCCACACCACGGGGTCCTGTTCAACCACCCCTCCACGGGCACCCCTCCACCGTCTACTGTTCATCCAGCCCTCCACACCACGGGGGCCTGTTCATCCAGAGGCAACGCCACCGCTCACTGTTCACCCACCCCCACCCCCCACAACGCTCACTGTTCATCCAATCGACTGGCTTCAGTTCGCAGCAGTAGCGAAGGAATCGCTCGATCGGGTTCAGTTAACAGCCATCGATCGATCGCTCGGGTTCAGTAACGCGTAGCCTACAGTGCAATCGCTCGGGTTCAGTTAGAGCCCAACGCCTCGCTCGGGTTCAGTTAGAACCAACGCCTTGCACACACACGCGTACGTGTACGAGAGAAATGCGCATCGCTCGGCCCCCGACCTCCCATCGTAACCGGGAACTCCCCGAAATTTTCCTCCCCCTCGCTTCTACCATGGTTTTTTCCGTCATGGACGGCCCAAAGAATGTCATGCAACTGCGTGTCCGGTCCGCCCAGGACGAAAAGCCCATTTTCTGTCATGATTTTTTGTCATGGAAGTAGGAGCCCACCACATCTATGATGATACCGGGTTTTGTTACAATTATCGTCATAGAAGTGTCATATGTATGACAGAAAAAATCCGTTCGGCCCAAAATGTCACGGATGTGTCATTTTTTTGTAGTGTGTACTGAATAGATGAGAATACAAGATAAAGGCTTACACTCACCACAAGCTACAACATGAATACAACAATTCATCAATACATTGCAATTATCATATAGAAGAGCAGGATCCGACTACGGATGAAATCAAACAAAAAGAAGAACGACATCCACCATGCTAATCCCAGGTTCCCCCGACCCGAAACCTATCCCTTGATCGAACAAGGAGAACTCCAAACAAGCAAGCATCAAACTCGCGTCAGACCATCGCATTACCTGTACCTGCAACTGTTGTTATAGTAATCTGTGAGCCATGAGGACTCAGCAATCCCATTACCATGGGTATCAAGACTAGCAAAGCTTAATGGTTAAGGAAGGGGTAAAGTGGTAAGGTTACAGCCAGCGACTAAGCATTGTATGGTGGCTAATTTACGAGTACAAGAGTACGATGAGAAACTATGCAAACGGTCGCAAACTAGTAGTGATCAATAAGTGATCCTGAACTACTTACGTTCAAACATAACCCCACCATGTTCTCTTCTCGAACTTCCCCGAAAAGAGACAGTCACGGTTACGCACGTGGTTGGTGTATTTTAGTTGAGTTTACTTCAAGTCCTCTACAACCGGATATTAACAAATTCCCATTTCCCACATAACCACGGGCACGGCTCTCGAAAGTTTAAACCCTACAGGGGTGTCCCAACTTAGCCCATGACAAGCTCATAATCCACGGAGACAATCCTCCATCACGGGACCCTCCAGAATCCCGGTGCGCAAGCACTACAAAAAAAGACACATCTGTGACATTTTGGGCCGAACGAATTTTTTTTCTATCATACATATGACACTTCTATGACGATAATTGTGACAAAACCCGGTATCATCATAGATGTGGTGGGCTCCTACTTCTATGACAAAAAATCATGACAGAAAATGGGCTTTTCGTCCTGGGCGGGCTGGAGATGGAGCTGCATGACATTCTTTGGGCTGTCCATGACGGAAAAAATCATGGTAGAAGCGAGGGGAAGGAAAATTTCGGGGAGTTCCCGGTTACGATGGGAGGTCGGGGGCCAAGCGATGCGCGTTTCTCTCGTACATGTACGCGCGTGTGTGCGAGGCATTGGCTCTAACTGAACCTGAGCGAGGCATTGGGCTCTAACTGAACCCGAGCTATTGCACTGCAGGCTACGCATTACTGAACCCGAGCGATCGATCGATGGCTGTTAACTGAACCCGATCGAGCGATTCCTTGGCTACTGCTGCTAACCGAAGCCGATCGATGGGATGAACAGTGAGCGTTGCGGGGGGTAGTAGACGGTGGAGGGGTGCCCGTGGAGGGGTGGATGAACAGGACCCCGTGGTGTGGAGGGCAGGATAAACAGTAGACGGTGGAGGGGTGCCCATGGAGGGGTGGTTGAACGGGACCCCGTGGTGTGGAGGGCTGGATGAACAGTAGACGGTAGAGGTGTGGTTGAACAGTAGCCGGTGGAGTAGCGCGCGGTGGAGGCTGGGTGAACAGGAGCCCGTGGAGGCTAGAGGAGGTCGACGGTGGATGAATACTAGCTCGTGGAGGCTGGAGGGGGTCGACGGTAGAGCTGAACAGTATCCCGTGGAGTCCCGTTTTGCGGTACGCCACACCCCTCCCGATGAACAGGACCACCGTTTCGACCGTAGTGCTCCAACATAAGTCCGTTTCCTCTATTTTGCGGTACGCCACACCCCTCCCGATCAACAGGACCCCCGTTTAGACCATAGGAGGTCCGTTTCCTCCGTTTTGCGATACGCCACACCCCTCCCAATCAACAGGACCCCTGTTTCGACCGTAGGAGGTCTGTTTCCTCCGTTTTGCGGTACGCCACACCCCTCCCGATCAACAGGACCCCCGTTTCGACCGTAGAAGGTCCGTTTCCTCCATTGTGCGATACGCCAGGCCTCGTTTCCATCGCCTCTTCCGTCCAATCCCTCCCGATGAACACGACCACGTTCCGACCCATGAACACGACGATGACGCTGTTTCTCCGTTCCGACCCAGCCATGTACACGAGCCCTCTCCGTACATATGCGCGAGTAGGCATTCGAGACCCCGCCCGTATGTACACATATGTGGCCATATTTTCTTTCTTGCACCCTGGCCGCTGTAGGTACGTGTACATGCTACGTGCGCGCCTCTACTACGACACGTGCGCGCCTCTACTACGACACGTGCGCGCCTCTACATCGACCAGTATGTACGTACACGTTCGCGACCAGAATGTCAACGCTACGTACGCTTCGACCAGGTGGGTCCCGACTGTCAGGCACTTCCTTGCCTGCGAAGATGTAGCTGGTGGGTCCCAGCAGTTAGGGGGCGAATCATTTTTTTGCCCGGACGCACTTCCTTGCGTGCGAAGATGTAGCTGGTGGGTCCCATCAGTCGGGGGGCTGGTGGGTCCCAGCAGTCAGGGGGGCGAATCATTT
>NC_057812.1:252716910-252747353 GCF_018294505.1 Triticum aestivum
CGAAGATGTAGCTGGTGGGTCCCAGCAGTCAGGGGGGCGAATCGTTTTTTTTTTGCCCGGACGCACTTCCTTGCGTGCGAAGGTGTAGCTGGTGGGTCCCAGCAGTCAGGGGGAAACGATTTTTTTGCGAAATACGGTGGCCCGTCCGGTAGGTCCCTGCTGTCAGGTGGAGGAATCTTTATATTCCACGTAATAAGGAGGCACTTCCTTGCTGCCGCCATGGACCCAACTGTCAGCCTCTCCACGTATAGTCCACGTCTGATGGAAGTCGTTCCTTGACCACGTTGAGCACGCCGCGCCGAGAGCACCAGGGCGGTGGACGACGGCGAGGCCTAGGAAGGGGAAGACGGGGAGCCGGGGAAGACGCGGCAGTGGAAGCCCGCGCGTGCGCGGAGAGGAGTACGAGGGTTCACTGGTTCGGCTGCGGTGTGAGGCTATCGTCGCCGCAGGGCCTGGCCAGCGGTGGGAATAGTAGGGGCGGTGAGGCCTCCGCAGCAGCACAGCCGGCCACGGGAGGTAGGAGAAAGTGGCACGACCGGCGCTGCTTTGGGTGGCTGGAGCAAGAAGACCAGAGGTTGAAGAAGCACTACGGCCGTTGGATTGACATCGTACGGTCAATGGAGCTAGAATCGTTCATATTGACTAAGTTGACAAAGCCCTTCGTCCCCGTCAACTTAGTAGGCCCACAAGTCAGCCTCCCACCAAGGTGGGTTCCAGCTAGCCGAGGGAGTATTCATTTTTTTGTGCGTAATAAGGAGGCACTTTCGATGGGTCCGAGCTGACAGCGGGGGAACATTTTTTTTGCGAAATACGGTGGCCCGTCCGGTGGGTCCCAACAGTCAGGGGGAAATGATTTTTTTGCAAAATACTGGTGGCCCGTCTGGTGGGTCCCTTCTGTCAGGTGGAGGAATAATTATTTTGCACGTAATAAGGAGGCACTTCCTTGCTGCGGCCGTGGACCCAGCTGTCAGCCTCTCCACGTACAGTCCACGTCCGATGGAAGCCGTTGCTTGACCACGTTGACCATGTCGCGCCGAGCGCACCAGGGCTATATATAATAATTTATATATAGCTCATGGAAACTTCTTATGCAATTTATTGCAGTCATTTTTTTGGTTGGCCAGGGCCAATTTCGCATATTTCTGTGGGTTCCAAACTATTTTTAATACCGAAATGTCCAGCCAGATTTAAAGTACTTTGAAGATATATTTAAATTAGGTTAATGCCCAGTGAAATAGGAATCTGAAAATGTGATAAAATTCAGAAATTATAAAGTAATTGCCAATTTGTTATCTGTTTTTATATTTACAACCCATTTCATATTACTTTCAAGATTTGCAGGTGTCTTGAAAGAGTTGCAGCCCATCAGGGCGTAGAAAAATAAGTAGGCCTGGATTGGGTATTCTTCAGAAAAAATAAACTGGGCTCATTTTCACAAAGAAAAAATAGCTGGGCTGGTCACATGGTGAACATAAAATATAAGCCTGGGCTAGACGGGCCACAGCCTAGTTCAAACCCTGCTCCGTCTCAACAATACCAAACAAAAAAAATTACTAGTCAAGTAGCTACATCCCAGGTGTTAGATGATCTTGTGCTATTCTCTTGTCTATTGACTATATATGCTCACAATGTCGTGGGTCCCAGATGTCAGGAAAACACTAGGAGGAAGCATTTTATTTTTCCATACACTGTCGTGGTGGGCCCCTACTGTCATCCTCTCCACGTACTTCTGCCGATTCCTGTTGTTTGTTGACCATGTTGACAACGCAAGAGGGCGGCGTCGTGGCGAGCGCACCAAAGCGCGCAGAGGACGTCAGTGTTAATGATTTAGGAGACGGTGGGGCGGTGATGCGTGCGCTGAGGCGCAGCCAGCCGTGGGAGGCGGAAGCATGCGGCCCCATTGGTGCTGGTTTGGTTTTGGTGGCTGGATGAAGACAGGACTGAGGAAACACGACAGACTGTAAAAGCAGCAGGAGTACTTAACAACCTTAACTGAAACCAGCAGGGGCACTTAACAACCAAAGCTGAAAGCAGTATGAGTACTTATACAGGTTCAACCGTACAAAGCACGCCTCGAACAGAGCTACTTTGCCTACAGTTAACCAAGGGTGAGGCCGCCAAGCCCCAGGACAAGGCCCAGGCGCCACCTCGCGCATCCACAACCTTCTAAAAGCGGCTTCATCTCGCAACGTGGTCAATAAATAGGATATTCTCTTTAGAGCCATGGAAAAGCATGAACATAATCTTCTGTCCTATTCTCCAAGATGGACGGGCCTTCATTATTTGAGACCACCCATGAATAAGTATCTTTTCACCTCCAAGGGGAATTGAGTAGGTCGACATATGCATCATGTTGTGACCAAGCGCATGTCTGACCGACCATGGTCAGGCATCTGTATAGGAAAAATACAACTCGGCAGTTCCTGTTTCAAGAAGATCACAGTTGTAAAACTGTGTATAAGCAATAGTTTATGAACAACATATATAACAGAAAACAGCTCGTACCATAAGTTTCTCGACACAGTTGGACCTGTTCAACGAGTGCAGCAGTGGCACACATATCCCACGTGGCCTTCCACCATTGAGACGCCCAACAAGGACCTCAAGACGATCAATAAAGTGTAGGAACTTGTGGATGTCGATCCAGTCAACTTCAGTGCCATTAGTAAGAGCCGAGTTATTACAGAGTAACAAACGAGCAGATTGCTTAACTCTGAAAAAAACCTACACGTGCCACCGATTATAAGAAAATATTAGTTAGAAGTAGCATCTTCATGAGAGATTAGTTGCTACTTCTAAAGATAAATTGTGATTAGTTAGATAGAATAGGTGGATTAAGAAGTAATCGAGGCAACAAGCAAGAACCAGATACAAAACTAACATGGATGAACAATTGGAACAACTTCGGGGTGGAAGATCGCAGTGAAGATGAGACCAAGTTCTGCTATTTCCATCAACATTCATGCGCCAACTTTCAGTCCGTAACACTTGAAAGTTTATCCCAGTTCGGCCATAAAAAAGCAGCGATCTTCTTGGTTCATGAACCCAACTCGGAACTTATATCCATGGCTTGTCTTCACTATGAGCATTAAACTAGTGTATTCAGGTATGGCAAGGCCGAGCATCTTGAGTACATGTGTTCTGGCAGAGCAAATAATACACTACAGGAAAAATAATATGAGAACACAGCATGTTCAAAAAAACCCCACCCTCTCGGATAGAAAAGAGGATTCTAGGAACATACTGTGCACGTTTCAAAATGATGTGTTAGGATGAGAAGGAACAAGTGTGGCGTCTCGCCGAGGGCGCAGAAACCTGTAGGGTACTCGCACTTTGGGCACTGCAAATGAAACACACTAGATTGAGTAGGAAGAAAAATGCATCAACGGCGGCGGCTGCCATCCTAGGATTACCTGCGACCAAGGGACTTGGGTTTATCGGGGATGGATGAAGAATTCGTACTTGGTTCTCCATGAGAAAACCCTATGCAATCGCCGAGAGGGGGTTTTGTCTGAACAAGCAGACGAGGGAGAAGGGGATTCAGGCCCAGTGAAATATTGTCGCTTCGTCCATCCAGCTTACTGCTAAAGCTGGAAAGGGGGGTTGTGATTTGACGGCTCATTGGGCATTACTGCGGCGCTACGGCCGGGGTGTGTCTACCGTGAAGTTGTGCACTCTAATTTGTGCATATGGCACGTGGACCCCGTTGCTGGTTGCCCCACATATCAGCGAAAGGAAGTAGAAAGACAGGAGTAACTAGTTACACATAAATATATATTTTGACAGAGAGATACTCCCTTTGTAAAGAAATATACAAATCTTTTATATCACAGGCTCACCTTGCCGAGAAATATAATCCCTCTGCAATGCACGGGCATTATGGGGGTTCAACTTTTTTATGGGGGTTCAGCTGAGAATATAATACTCAGATAGGCTCACGGTTCTGGACTTTGGGCCGCAGGCCGACCCTGCATGTTTGGGGGCCCATGTGTTCTATCTCAGCGCTTTTCATATTGCAAGCGATCGGTACGGCGCTGGTTTTAGACGCTGTCGCAAGGCGAATACACAAAATTGAATAAAGCACGGCAGCTGTTGGAATGAAATCGAACGACAGTTCCTAACCAACAATCAGAGTTGCAATTCTATCAATGATATACCATGTGATAAATAATACTGTCGTACTACTTATACACACAGGACACTTGTTTCACCATGCCAGATTATTACATCAAAATCTCTCGGAGGATAGATCAGTTCGGCAGTTGCGTGCTGCTAATTTCAAAGTTGATTTGGACCAGCTCTCCTTGCCGAGAAAGTTCGATTTTGACATCATCCCCTACCGCAAGATATGATTTAGATTTGAACCTTGACCATCCTTTAGCATCAATCATCATGCGACCATCCTTTGTACTTGCGGTATATTGAGCAGGTTCATTCACACCAAGGCTGCGCATGGTAAGAGAAACTTGGCCGCGGTCACCCGGATTGTCGAATGACTCCCTCATTGCTCTAGGAATTCTCTGTTTGCAAACAAGAAGACATACCCAAATAGTTAGATCAACACAGTGAATCACGTGAAACAACATGGAAAGAAAAAAGAACGAAGCACTTGGGCAGCCAATGCTTACCAAGAAGGTGGACATGTCGGTTTTTGTAAGGACTTTGGTATATGAAGTGCGAACTGCAGCCCAGTCTGTTGCCGGTGCAACTGCACAGGCCGGAGCAGATGCAAGTGCAAGAGTTGGTGCAGGTGCCGAAGCCGCTGCTGCTGCCGGAGATGGTGCTCCTTCTAGAGCTGGTGCCGGTGTCGGAGCAGGTGCCGGTGTCGATGTCCGATCCTCCGGTACATCAGACTGATCTTCTGACGCGGTCGGTGCCCAATCCTCAGCTGGATCAGACTGCGCTGCTACCGCTGTCAGTGCTAGAGCAACTGCCGGTGCTCGATCTGTGCGAGACAGCGGCGATCGTGTCTGGTCTGCTATGATCAGCTTTCTAACTTGACTAGGATCCGTGACCGTGCACTGCAGTTCATCATAGGGATTCAGCTTGTACTCAGACAATAGACTGATCCAATTTTTTCCAGTATATAAGTGATGGACAGTGCCTTCATTACTGACACGACATAAGAAGTGAAACCTGCAAAAATAGCCATCGTAGAGCAAACCAAACGGTTTATTCTGTGATGAATGTCACATGGCAAAACCTGCATCGTAAAATTGCAGGAAAAGAAAGAAAACATGACATTAAATCAATAAGATTTAGACAGTAAATCAATAAGATTTACTTGATGTGACACGAGTGAATCCTTAGCAGGAAAACACTATGTTGAAGTACTAAACAGAAGATTGATCGTCCAACTAAGCGTGGCATGCAGGGACCCTGCCTACTCCCACAAGCAGGACAATCCAAAGGTCGTGACAAATCGTATGGACCGAACATCCATGGGACTGGAAATCCTGGTGGGTGCAATAAACCCTGCAATGCATACAGATATTGGAGTGTAACCATAATTGATAAACCGTCCTCACAAAAAATATGATCTGGATACTTCAAAATATATAGACTGAATTGAGTGGACAGACATTAACATAGACCGTTCTCAGGACTGACCACACACCAAAAGCGGCAGTACTAATAAACAATACAGGGTTCACAAACACAAATCAAGTACTGAACAATAGTACGTACTACAGACAAGCAAAGTTGCACTAACTAAACTCTGCAGACTATTTCTTGCCACCGACCTACGGGATGAACCCCGCATAACTGACTAGGCCATGGACTTCGTATGAGATGTCTACACGCACCATCACCATCTTGTCAACCTGGGAGAACCTAACAGAGTGGTCTTTCCACTCATAAACATGATGATGAAGACATGCCGCATCAAATTTGTTGGGAAGCTTTACAAGAACCACACCCTTCGTAATCGAAGGCATAGCCAGGAAATTGTTGTGGTGAAGTACCACCTCGAGAACACGCCTGACAAAAATGCTACATGAAAACACTAGTTCAGGACACGTGGCGACAAGGACACAGCAGCTGGATAGTTCAGCAGTAGAACTCATCATCAGGTCTTCCATTTCACACGGCATGACTTTGAGAACTTCATCTCCACCGCGGACCTGGTTCTAATTCAAACAGAAACCATATTTTATTACTACCTCCGTTCAGAAATATAAGATGATTTTCGATATTATACTCCATATATGACTACATATACACACAGAAATGAGTGAACAAAGACACTAGAACATGTCTTCAAAGTCATGAGAGCAGAGGGATTACATGCAAAATCCATAACACAAGTTACTGAGGCAAATATACCCTCTTAAAAGGTAGCATTGATGTTCATAAAGTACTCCCTCCGTCCCAAAATTCTTGTCTTAGATTTGTCTAGATATGGATGTATCAAGTCACATTTTAGTATTAGATACATCCGTATCTAGACAAATCTAAGACAAGAAATTTGGGATAGAGGGAGTAGTTGAAAGTAATCTATAAGAAATCAGTGTCAACCTCTCGCGTGTTTTGGTCAAAAGAGGAATTTAGAACCGTCATTTGGCACACAAAAATCACATGCAAGATCACCCAAAAATTTGTACTACTAGTACTAGTACTGCGTGTTAGATGAAAAAACATGATCAAGATCGAGAAAAAGATCGTCAAGAAGAGATATTACCTGGACTTGCTTAATGAGGGATCCCGGAGAGGGGGGCTTGGGCAGGGCGATGGCTTTGAGCTTGTCTGTGGTAGTCTCGGCGGGGTGCTTGCGCTTCTTTGTACCATGAGCCTCGACGGTTTTGGCCGGAGCCATAGACATCACTTCGGCCGGTGCTCCAGCGTCCATCAAGAAACTGTCAAATAGAAATAAAAGAAAAGAAACCATAATCACAAACCCAAAAGAAGAAAAGAGAGGGAGTTATAGGATCAGTCTCGGGGTTGCAAGACCGGGCCTTGGCCAGAATCAACACCATTGATGCGCTCACCTTTCCTTCTTTGGGAGAGAAGAACAATGGCAGAAGCAGGTCGGGGTTTTCTTGAAGAAATGAGGAACAAGATGAGGCAGAAGCGAGGGTTGGGTAGAGAGGAAGCTGAGAGAGAAGAGTGAAATGATGGTTGCTTCATCCGTCCAACTTACTGCTGGAAAGGAGGGGGTTTTGTGATTTGACGGCTCATTGGGCATTACTGCGGCGCTTCGATCGGGGTAGTCTACCGTCACTCTACTACGGAGTAATTTAGTGCATGGCTGGTGGACCCCGATGCTGGCTGTCCCACACGTCGGCGAAAGTGAGTAATTTAGTGCATGGCCGGAGGAGGATCTGCACGGTAGAGCGTGTCCATTGTTTTTCAAAAGAAAAAATGATTACAGCAAGTGTTTCCACTCTTACGACGGAGGAGTGCGAAACACAGCAGCCACTTGAACATACACAGTGCTCCTACTACTACGCATGTGCAGTGGTTCATACGTCAGTACTACACAATCTTGTTGCTAGTGTAGTAAGATATGACGATAACATGATGTTGTGCACATGTCAACTACTCCTATATGTAACAAATACACGAACAGGAAACAACTATATTGAGATGAGAATGCAACCAAACACACCCACACGCTTTGTGCTACAGTGACTGATCTGCACCGTCTGAGTTTGATCCAACGGTCATGTTGCGCCGAGACATGGACATGCCCATGCAGAGGGCACCTAAACACCACCGAAGTCCCTCTCCTTCTCGAGGCGCACGATGTTGGTGATGCAGGGTGCAACCACCCACAGAGCCCGCTCCCGGTCGACGGGAGCCAGCTCGTCAAAGACGGCGTCCAATGGCACGAATGGATTCCGGTGACGGAGCCCTAAAAGGATTCGCCCGGCAACAGCGACGGCAGCCCGCAACCCCTCCTTGTCCAGCTCAGCCCCCACCATCGCGCGGAGAAGGATCGGCTCCTTGGAGATATAGGTGAAGAAGGAGACCAGGTCAGGAAGCCGCAGCTCGTTGAGGTCGACCAGGTGGTCGAACGGGTTTAGCCCGACGGCCGGCATCGTCGCGCTGGCACGACGGTAGGCATCGCACAGCCGCAGCACGTGCGTGGCAACTTGGTTCACCAAGTGGCTGAGGCGATCCTGGACCTCGTCATGATCGGCCCGCTCGCGCTCCAGCCGGCTCCCCTGACGGCCTATCGTATCTCCCGCTTTCTGCAGCAACGCCGCCGACGCCTCGAGCATCTTTGTGGTGGACGCCTGCCGCTTTTGAAGCTCCGTGAACTCCCGCACATAACGGAGGAGCATGGCACTCTTCTCCTCCTTGAGCTCACGGAGCTCCACGTCCTTGGCCCTGAGCTCCGCATCCTTGGCATGGAGCTCCTGTGTCAAGAGCCTCACCTCGGACTCCGTGATCTGCTGCGCCGCCATGGCACCAGGTAGAAGCAATGGGGAGAGGAAGCAAAGGGGGCGAAACAGATGAAAGGCAATGCAATCTACGGGAAGGCGGAGGGAGCGGGGAATCTTTTGGTTTTCACCACGGTAAAACACCAGTCGACGACTTCTCACATCAGGGAGCGGTAGGTTTTTACAGGCGGAGTCATCATGACTAATTGCTGCTGCGCCTGCTACCGTCAGTCAAAAAATTAAAAATCATGTCGCGCCTGCTCCCGTCAATCAAAAAAATAAAAATCCTGCCGCACCCAAACACCAGAGCAATGCTGCGGTGGATATTTATATTTACCTGCCGGCAAGTAGATAAAAAAAAGGGGTGAAAAAACAAATGTGGCGGCGGCCTAGCTAATTGGTCGAACTAGCCCAACTAGCTAGCCACCGTGCTTCACTGATGTACTCGGCGGGAAAGGTGGTCTTTCGTGATTTGATGACTCATTTACTTGCTTCGGCGCTATGAACGAGGAGGACCCAGAAAACGCGCGGTAGGGCGTCCCACGTCAGGAAGAATATATGCATGCACCACCCGGGAGGACCCTGAAACCGCGCGGTAGGGTGTGCCACGTCTCGGCACGGATTAAAAATGTGCGTGTAAAAATATAATGTATCAGACGTAGTACCTATGGTTCGACCTCGGGACCCAGCCATTCAGTCGAAAACACCCCACTAGCCACACAGCTTCATCATTCAAACGTGGCACGGAGGATAGATGTGGTTAGCGCCGTCTCGACCAGCCACAACGTCTCTTGTTCTAGGCGATTCTTCTATTTTCCAAGCTTTTTTTAGTTGTAATAACACCACGGCAAGCTAGCGCCGCTCTTCGTGTGTGCCCGTGCAAAGGTTAGACGATGGAGAGAAGAGAGATTGAGATCGCAGACCTAGGACCCACCAGTAAGTGAGACAACGGTCATGCACGTGTTGACGAGGCACTCCCTCTACTCTACTCAACGAAAGTACTGTATAAATAAAATCAAGTTATGGGACAAAGCCAACAACCATTCATTTTTTCAGGCTATCGACTTACGCTTTTTTAGTCCAGGTTGCCAGTTCAAATCTCGTCTTTCAGATTTGTTAGTTTTAGGTCCAAATTTGAGTAATGACAAGTGGGACCCCCGTGTGTTGTTCCGATATTTCAGTGTAGGATGGTTTTTTTGAACAAACACTTTGCGCGGTTAGACAAGTAACGGCACGAGTTACACGTATTTTGCAAGTTTACGAACAAAAATGGCAGCGGCATAGAATATCACATCCACCCCGCAGCTTAGATACTATGGTGATACGAGTTTTTACACCGTTGGAAGTGAGATCCAATGGCTTGGGAGTAGTCTTTGTAATTATGCGCAATTTCCAAACTCTCCAAAGGTTTTTTTTGCAAATAAAACATTCAGGCCTCGTGTGTGCCGCTGCATCTTCGATCCAACGGCTCCCCGGTGCTCATATTAGGTGCTCCCCGTAGCTTAATTACCCGCTATGGTGATATGAGCATCTAGGTCGTATGATCAATGATCAGATGGCACATGCGTAGTACTTGTACTTTCTGCGCATTTCCCAAACTCTATCAGCCGTATATTGCAAAAACATTCAAACCTCCTATTGTGGGCCGTTAGATCTCAGTGAACTCGTATCACCATAGAATCTATGGTGCGGGAGCACCTAATACTCTCCCGTGCGAGAAAACATAAGGTGCTATCGCAGCTTGGATGCTACGGTGATACGAGCTTGGAGGTCGTTTGATCTGAGATCCAATGGCATCTGAGCAGTCTTTGTGCTTGTAAGCAGTGGACGAACTCTTTTGGGGCTTTTCTACAAAAAAACCATTCGAACCACCGAGGAGGTGTTGGGTCACAAATCCAACGCCTCCGAAGAGCTTGTATCACCAAAGCATCTAAGGTGTGGTAGCACATGATATTCTTACATACAGGAGAATATGATGTCCTCCTTCATCTTAGATGCTACGGTGATACGAGCTTCGAGGTCGTTGGATATGGGATCAAAGGGCATCTAAGTAGTTTTTGTACAAATTGTGTGCAATTCTCAAACTCATCAAGGTTTCCTGTAGAAATATTAAGACACATCATGTGAGCTGCTATATCTCAGATCTACAAGCTCCAAGGAACTCGTATCGGCATATAGCATCTAAGGTATGGGGGCACATGATATTCTCCCAGGGAGGAGGGGTGGGGGTGCACAACCAATCGGTGCTGGGAGGGTGGGGACAAATATAATCTAAACAACCCTAAACAGAGCTCCAAAATTTTATCTAAGGTCGAGGGGTTGACCCCCGACAATCATAGCTCCGCCTAAACAAAACATTTGCATGTACTGTAGTAATAGACTTAATATTCATGTTTCAGTTTCATGTTCATTTTAAATATTGAACTGAGGACCATGGATGTCTTACATTTTACTCCCTTCGTTCCCAAATATTAGTCTTTTAGAGGCTTCAAATGGACTGGCACATACGGATGTATATAGACATATTTTAGAGTCTAGATTCACTCATTTTGCTCCGTATGTAGTCACTTGTTGAACTCTCTAAAAGACTAATATTTAGGAATAGAAGGAGTATTTTCGAATTCGTGTCATACCTGCATGGTTTGGAAAAATAGATGCACTATACTTATTGGATTGTTGTTGTGTTCGTGCCTGTGTGTCTGTGTGTGTGTGTGTGTGTGTGTGTGTGTGTGGTCATATGCTTGATACATACAAAGTTTTCTCACCTCCATGTTGTTCATCTTTTAAATTTGAATTTGCATTGGAAAACTTACTAGGGATACCATGAAATGTGAAATCCACGTTGAGATCACTATATCACAAACTCACTCTAATTCAACAACTCGTCATAAATCAATTACCACATTGAGATTAGTATTTGCAAGGAAAATATGGGTATTGTAATACACATAGATTCGTTCGGCAATTTAAAAGGTTCCTTCTGTATTCTCGAATGGTAGGACCCAACAGCGTACCAGCCAGACCTTGGCTCGTGTTGATCCTAAAAAAAGCGGGCTCGTGTCCTTCGGTGGTGTGTGTGGTACGCACATTAGGCAACCCCATTACCCCAACCAGTCGAGCCTCAGGGTTTCAAGTCGAAATATCTGGCGGCCAGAATTCCATCCCTAGGAAATTCCCCTCATGTCCCCTGTCCATAATGACTACCAATGAACAACGGAGGGATGCTTTAGTAACTAGACAACGTTACCTACCGTGCCAAGCACGGTTCAATTCCCTCGGTCGCCGCTCGTCAAGGTCACCCGTTCACTGCATTTCCTAGTACTACTACTACTACTACTACACCAGGATGAGCACAGAATTGAGCCTGTTTGTTCGTGCCTAGTACTTGAGTTAATATATCAGGCAATGCACTGGTACGGAGCGATTATCCTTTTACTCTGCATATATAACTTGTCTGAAGTCTAACTAAGCAAAATGTTTGACCAAATCCTTCCTTAAGAAATACAACAGGACAGATGTACGGCTTGAAAATTTATTGCATGATGCAGGTTATGATATTGTTTTGAATCCTGGATCTTAAATTTCTGAAAATCCAAAAGTGAGCATAAATTCTTGAAACTAAGCATGGTCACGTGATATGGCACAAATATTACTTCGTAAGTTTTTTCTTCAATTTGAGACAAGCTGCTTATGACAAGTTGCACAAATGAAGAGCCAAGGTATTTTGGAAGAAAGACCTGTCACCTTAAGGAGAACGCTTTCACTATTGAAACTATGGGCGTTTACATGCTGCCATGAGTCCCCGCTTCTCATCGGCAATCGGCAGGTGCCGTCCAAGCAAGCGTGTGAGTCGACAGGAGGCGTGCGAGAAGACCGCTGCGCTGGCTATCAGGGAGGCGTGCGAGCAGACCGCTGTGTAGGCTCACCGGGAGGCGAGCCCTTTGACCAGGCCCCGCCGCCCACCGTCGTCCCAACTGCTCCCACTTTTAATGTTGTCGGCGCCGCAGTTTAAAATCAACCCCGCACTACTCGGTACTCCCTCCTTTCCGATTTATAGGGCTTATCTCAAAATATTAGTTTTTCCATTTTATAAGGCTCAATTTTGTTGTTTCCCATCACATGTTCAGATTCCAAGGTAAATTAAATCATTGCATGCAAGTATTAAGAGAAAATTGACCAATGCATGTAATTTATGCATGCATGCATTGCAATTAATGCATTGGTAAACATATTTTTTTGAGAAAAACAAGAGCATTAATTGGGTGCTTTTGCAAACTACAAAAAGTATTCCACCACTCACCATCTACCTTTGTTGGTGAGATTTTTGAATTGAGCCTTATAAACTGGAAAGGAGGGAGTATCGCTACAATCCTCTCTCTTCCTCTCCAATTCTCCTGTCGTCTACCTCCAACTAGTCTGACCTAAACATACGCCATGCCGCATCACGATGGTCTGCCCTTAGTATTCCACTTTCCTGAGGAAGACACCCAGCCGGAGTCTCAAGAACATAAGGCGCTTTGGGACGAGCTTGAACTGGCCTTGCGGGAAGACGGCGCGCCTGTCCCCGCTCCCGTTCCGGCTCCCGTCGCCCCGACTGCGCCAGCGCCCATCCCCGTGGCATTGATGGGCTGGGAGCCGCACATTGTCGCCGATCTTGATCCCACGGGGTTCCACGAGGTGCCTGCCGACTTTCACGCTCCCGTGCACCTGCCAGCGCATGCGCCTGCGCGTGCACTGACGCGCACGCCCGTGCCGGTGCACGTGCACCTGCCAGCGCCTGCGCCTGCGCGTGCACTGATGTGTGCGCCCGTGCCGGTGCCCGTGCACACGAATGTCTCCGCCGCGCCGTTGACAGCGCCTGCCCCCGCGCGGGTGCCAGTGCCCCCCTCAGCGCCATGGATGGCCGTCGTCGACTACTTTCTTGCACCAACGCCAGTAGCCTCCTCCTGCCAGTCGACTCGCTCCGAAGTCCAGAACATTTTGGCCTTCCTTGAAGCCAGGCCAACATCCAGGAGTACGCCAACAACGGCGCAAGACGCCGCCGTCGCCGTTGGTCAGTGGCCCGACGACACACAGAGCACGGCAGAGGAGCCGCTTCCCACCGCGAGATGCCCCCGCCGCCACCGTGTAATCTAAATTTGCCATGAAAAATGTTCGGATTGCCATGCTTAAAATCCGAACGTTTATCATTTCTGTTTATTTTATATCGATCGTCGTATAATTTAATGTCGGAGTCAGACTGAACGAAATGTATGGTTTGATCGATTGAATGTTCTGCTAGAGCCGTATCAAATTAAATATAAAATGTCATCAAGCCACATGTATTCCTTGTCATCAAACGACCTAGACTGCTTCAATGTCGAGCGCTCAACACGTTTAGCGTGTAGTTAATTTCATGCCAAAAATAGTGCTAATCACATGACAACATGCAAATAATATCCTAGTAGTTAATATCCGCATGCACTTAATATACATCCAAATTAACGTGCATTGCACGTACACACTGACTAGTGCTGCTAGTACGTGAAACTGGTGTCGTGACTTGTGAACGCGTCCAGATATGGTCAACGGCAACATCGCCCGCGAGTTCTTCCTGTTTGCCCGTGCGTCTAAACGCAGAAGGGGAGGAGAGAGAGAGAGCACACAGGGAACCCACCAGTAAGTGAAGACGTGTAGATATATTTTGTGCGTGGGAGGAAGCAAGGTCAACCGATCACATAGGGTCGCCGTGCGATCGAAAGAGTGAGACGGGTTGGAGAGAGTAACCTACATAGACGATGTGCGTGAGAGAGTATACAATGTGAATAGGTCGAATTGGGCTCAAACATGGTGATGTAGCATTTTTGTCCGAGAAAGAGCGAGGTCAATCGAGACATACAGAGAGAGAGAGAGAGAGAGATTGAGTGAGCATGGCCCACCATGAGGTCGAAAGAGCGGTGGCGGCTTGGATGGACTGACCTAGATAGACAATCTGCGTGAGAGAGTATAGAGTGTGTCGATCGAGGCCCGAACAGGGAGATATATCATTTGTGTGTGAAAGAAAACGAGGTTAAACGAGTCTCGGATAAAGAGAGCGAGATTGAGCGAGTGTGGCCCGCCGTGTGGAAGAAAGAGTGAGACAGTCTCGAGGGAGTGACCTAGATATACAACGTGCGTGCGTGCGCATGCACGAGAGATTGGGGGGCTAGATAGGCAATGCATGTATTTAGCGCGAGAGGGTAAGAGGGAGAGGGGGGAGAGAGCTCGGCATGGGGTGCAATGGCGGGTGTGTGAGGTAAATACATTTGGTAACAGAGTGGAAAAAGGGGTTGTGTAGTTGAGAGACTTAGAGATCGAAACATGGAGAGAAAGAATGAACGTGTGTTGGAAACCGATAGCTTCCTAAGGTGGTTAGGAGAGGAAGATTGACCGATACAGGAAGTATGTAGCGTTTGTGCGGGGGGGGGGGCTAAAAACAACATTTGAATGTACATAGTACGAGACTTAATATCGATGATTCAATTCGGTGTACATTGTAAGATTTGAACCGAGGAGCAGGCATACGGGTAATTATTTCGAATTCATGCCATACTACGTTTCGAAAAGTTGACATTGACTCAGTTTGTTGTGCTATTTTGTAGGTCATATGTTTGAATCCATCCAAAAGTTTTCTCACTACCATGGTGTTCATCATATACATATGCATTTGTATTAAAAAAGTAGCGTGGATACAGTGAAATGCGAAATCCACGTTAGAATTGGAGATCGCTATGTGACACACACTCTAATTCAAATAACTAACTACGTGACACACACTCTAATTCAAATAACTAATTATGTGAGACACACTCTAATCCACGTTAGCGTGGGTACCATTTTGAATTTTTTTCAAATAACTCCTCATTAATTAATTTATAGTACTCCCTCTGTTCACTTTTATAAGACCTTGAAGACATTTCAGACAATGTGCAAAACAGTTCATTTTAAGTTGTTTGAAACGACTTACAAAAGTGAACGGATGAAGTATCTCATTTCGAATGACTTATTATTGCAAGGAAAACACGGGCATAGTAATACATACAGATTCGTTTGCAAATGAAAGAAGATTCGTTTGCATTCTCAAATGTAGGCGCACCAGGCAAACCAGGGTTGTGTTGTTGTGGACGCTGCTTCGGTGCCTTAAAGGCAACTGCCTTTGCGTCACTGACATGTGGGCCAGCCACCTGTTGGGCCCATATGTAATGGACACAAAGGCAGGTGCCTTAAGGCACCGAAGCATAGTCCTGTCGGGGTGGTCGCGTGTGTCGGACGAACGCGTAGCACCCAGCCACCCACCCCCCTCCCCCCCAAAAAAAGGATAACAACAATATAAGTTCGCGCTTCCACGTTTCAGATTGAAATATCTGGCGGCCCCAATTCCAGCCCTGCAAAATCTCTCTTCTCCACCGTCCCCTTCCGTGCCCAGATTGCTCAAATCCCTAATTCGCCACCAACCCTCGAATCGCCCCTCGTCTCGTCTCTTTCCCCACCGTTCCTCACCTCTGTGCCGGACGACGACGACGAAGACGACGGTCGCGCTTCACCACCGCACCGGAGCTACCTCATCTACGCCCTCGTCCACCGCACCGGGTGGTCCACCGACAACGTCGGCCGCCGCAACCGATGTGCCTCACAGACACCGAGTTCCACCGCATCAGGTGCGCTTCACCGACACCGTCTCCCAGCTCATCGGGGCTACTTCACCGAGCACATCGTCGCACCTCCGCCCCCTGAGGCCGTTGGGGCTTCACCAACGGTCTCGTCCACCGCATCGTAGCGCTCCGCTGCCACTCAAGATCTGCATCTGTGCGCAGCCAGCCAATGCCAGCGCATCACCCTCAACGGCTCTGAAGTGACCCGCACTCTAGCTAGGCGAGCATGCCCAAACGCCGGCCCGAACTAGGTATCCACACATCACTCCCTTGTGCACTGTTCCGACGATGTTTGGATATCCTTCCGTTGCTCTCTTAGCTTACACGCCTATGCAAATCTGACCTTAACTCTTATTTCTTCTGGAGATATCATCTGAAACAAGCAAATCCATATTTTAGCGAAGCATGACAGCGCTACGGGATCTGGTACACATCTTGCACACCCGTATAACCTTGTAAGTATTTGTCCTCCGGTACAACATCAAGGTCGATTCCTCTTATTTGATCAACCATTCGCCGTGTCAAAAATGCAGAGGGGGATGCAAGGAGCACAAGGCCTGCACATCCAAGCAAGTGGTAACATGGACTTGTACATGGAACATCCCAAGCGCAAGCAGAGCTGCAGTGAGCCTGTACAACGACCTAGCGTAAGTCCCTGCATTTCATTTAATTCGTACTGGCATTCGTGTATGATTTGTGTGCAGTGGCTGATCCATGAATTCAAGTTACCAGGGGCAAACATTTAACTTAAAAAATACGAAGGCACTTGCACTCCGGAAATCAACATAACTTGAGAAATGTGAAGCTACATGCACTTTGAAAACTAGCTAATGATCCAAAGTAGTTCAGATTATAAACACTAAATGATGCAAGCACCAAAAACACAAAATACAACATGGTGTACAAGGACTACAAACATGGTCTGTACCTGCTTGAATTATTCGTTCTCTGGCTGAAAATATCGAAGTGTAATTGCACGTATAACCAGTGCGTAAACTGCATATCAATATATCTATCCTGCACAAGTATGCCAATAGTTTCAAACAACAGATTAGAAAAGTATTTATGCTATGTTGTCATGATACGGGGACTTACTGGTAGATGGCATCAACGTTTCCTCAAGCTATGAAAATGCACTATAATTTGCTTGTCATCAATGCCTGCAAATCTCTGTCTCTCTCAACATAGTAGATCATCATTAGACACTAAATCCTTCAATGAGCTTGCAAAATGCTTGCATTAGATCCCTCATTAGACACTATATGTTCATCACCAGGAGCATGTAAAATGTTTGCATCAAATCCTTCATTAGCAGTCTGTTCATTAGACACTTCAGGCTCAAGAACAACAAGAGCTTGTATGTTTGCACCGGAAACTTGATTAGATACATCGGATTCAGTCAATTCAGTATTGATTGGGGGAGTTATAAAATAAGTAGAAATTGGTTTCATTTTCTCATAGATTCCCTACATACAAGCAGTTTTACAACACCGTCAGGTTTAACTATTGGCCAGAAATTGAAGAGTTGAATTAGATATAATCAGGGATGTGATGTACCTGCTCGTTGCGCATGCTACTCTTGCAATTAGCGACTGTCTGTTTGCGCAAGATCGATGCCATGCCCGTGCTGCCGCTGCTGCCTCCCACACAGGCTACACCTAGGGTTGGATCTTCATCTTCTTGTCCTTCCATTCACTTGAAGCCCGGCAACCACCCTCCAACGAGGGCGCGAGGAAGTGCTATGTCGGTCTGTCCAACGGCGGCTAGGTTAGGAGCGAACCAGACTAGAGGCTGGAGCGAATGAATTGGGATTTTTCCTGCTGTCGATCAATATGGGAGGCGCTCATTTGGGCCGCGAGCCTGCCTTGCACTTATGTTATTGGCCCATCCAAATTGAAACATTTTTCTTCATTTTTTACATTGCCTGCTCGTGCGTTGGGACGAACAAAACTAGCGTGGGCCAAGCTGGACGACTCAAACTAGGTGCACACTTTCCAGCCACCTGAGGCGGCCGCCCATACCAGCCCTTATGGTGGCGTCGCCCGTTTCTGCGTGTATGACTGGATAGTGAAAAATATTCCAGTGGCACTTTTGATTTACCCACAGAATGGTTGAATTGCTTGTTTCTATGAACTGAGTTCGCCAATAATGTGAAGGATGCCAGTCTTTTCATCCTATTGTAGATTGCTTAGAACTCGATATGCCAAAAGTAATCGCATGATGAAAGTGCAACTATCCCTAGGTGGTTTTGGTAATTCATAACAACATATAGCTCATTGAGCTAATGCTATTCCAAGATGATTATTTCAGGAAAGCTCAATGATTGGCATGGCATGGATGTGAAAGTGGAACCCTCAAAATGCCAAGGACAAAGGATTGGCTCAAGCTCAAAAGCTCAAGACTCTTCATTTTATATTCTAGTGATCCAAGATCACATTGAGTCTTTAGGAAAAGCCAATACTATCAAGGAGGGATGAGGTGTTGCTTAATGATCCTCTTATTTCATGTGCTTAGTGATATGCTCCAAAACCCTCAACTACTTTCCCATATCCACATATGACCTAAACCCTAAGCCAAACTCGGTCCTACCGATTCTTTCTATCCGGCGCCACCGAGTTTCATTTGTCATAAGCCACTGCCAAACCCTAGCAATTCGGTTCTACCGATAGGGATCTCGGTCTCACCGAGATGGGATTGCAAACTCTCTGTTTCCCTTTCGTAACTTTTTGGTCTCACCGAAAGAGCGAATCGGTCCCACCGAGATTGCAATGTAAATTCAGTGTTTCCTTTTTGTAACTTTTCGGTCTCACCGAAAGAGCAAATCGGTCCCACCGAGTTTGCCTGACCAACTCTCTGGTTAGCTAATTACCAAAATCGGTCTCACCGAGTTTGTGTAATCGGTCTCACCGAGATTTCGTTATGCCCAAACCCTAACCATATCGGTCCTACCGAGTTGCATGTCAGTCCCACCGAAAATCTCTAACGGTCACTAGGTTTACCTTTTCGGTCCGACCGAGTTTGTTGATTCGGTCCCACCGAGATTGGAAAACTGTGTGTAACGGTTGGATTTTGTGTGGAGGCTATATATACCCCTCCACCTCCTCTTCATTCATGGAGAGAGCCATCAGAACACATACACAATTCCAACTCATATGTTCTGAGAGAGAACCACCTACTCATGTGTTGAGACCAAGATATTCCATTCCTACCATATGAATCTTGATCTCTATCCTTCCCCAAGTTGCTTTCCACTCAAATCTTCTTTCCACCAGATCCAAATCCTATGAGAGAGAGTTGAGTGTTGGGGAGACTATCATTTGAAGCACAAGAGCAAGGAGTTCATTACCTACACACCATTTGTTACTTCTTGGAGAGTGGTGTCTCCTAGATTGGCTAGGTGTCACTTGGGAGCCTCCGACAAGATTGTGGAGTTGAACCAAGGAGTTTGTAAGGGCAAGGAGATCGCCTACTTCGTGAAGATCTACCGCTAGTGAGGCAAGTCCTTCGTGGGCGATGGCCATGGTGGGATAGACAAGGTTGCTACTTCGTGGACCCTTTGTGGGTGGTTGCTTCTTCGTGGACCCTTTGTGGGTGGTTGCTTCTTCGTGGACCCTTCATGGGTGGAGCCCTCCGTGGACTCGCGCAACCGTTACCCTTCGTGGGTGGAGCCCTCCGTGGACTCACGCAACCATTACCCTTCGTGGGTGGAGCCCTCCGTGGACTCGCGCAACCGTTACCCTTCGTGGGTTGAAGTCTCCATCAACGTGGATGTAGGATAGCACCACCTATCCGAACCACGGGAAAAACAACCGTGTCTCCAATTGTGTTTGAATTCTCCAAACCCTTCCCTTTACATTCTTGCAAGTTGCATGCTTTACTTTCCGCTGCCAATATACTCTTTGCATGCTTGCTTGAATTGTGTGATGATTGCTTGACTTGTCCTACAATAGCTAAAATCTGCCAAGAACTAAAATTGGGAAAAGGTTAAGTTTTTATTTGGTCAAGTAGTCTAATCACCCCCCCTCTAGACATACTTTCGATCCTACACATGAAATATACAGTAAAAGCCAGTGTGATGTGTTTGGCTACAACTAGTCTGACTACACGTCCTCATATAACATATCAAGGACGCACCATCTTACCAGATTAACCATTTGACTTACCCATGCAGTGTGGGAAGAAAGAAATATTGGGACTGCGTATCCAAGCAATTGATGCCATGGACTCCTTTGTACAACCATGTAAGAGAAAAAGAAGTTGCAGTGTGCCTGTACAAAGAACTAGCGTAAGTTCAGTTACCTGCTTCTCGGAATTTTAGTTAGCCACTTATTGCAAAATTGTTCAATTATGTTGCTTGGCTTAATTTAGTTTGCTACTGATTACATAATGGCACGGCCTGTTAATCATATTGTAGACTGCGCCTATCTATGTGTTTGATACTTACTGTTAAGAATTACCTGTTTGCCTTAACTTAAATATCTACTTGTTTATTTAACTGCTTTGCTGCTGCAACAGCGGGTTACAATGATGTTAATAACTACTTTTCAGCATCCAATTGAAACTCTTTAATTCCTTGTTTGTTTAACTGGTTTGCTGTTATAACTCCCAGTTGAGATGTTTTGCTAACTTCAACTTTTCTGAATCCAATCGGAACTTTAATGGCAAAACAGGTTAGCCCAAGATCAAAGAGCGAGGTCCCCATGGACGTTGCATCATCCCACAGCAGTGGCACCGGCCCAATCGTGCATTATGAATTGCCAACTGCTGATGCTCTAGAGGCTAAACTAGTGGTAGAAAGAGATTCTACTTCTACACTTAGAGATGAAGTTGACATGTTGAGGAAGCAAACAGCACAATCACAAGCAGTACTCAAGACAACCATTAAATATTTGGTGGATTTCAAAACGAAGCAAGCTGAGACTGACCAGATTGTTAAGGTCCTGAAGGAAAAAAGGAAATTAAATTCCTACTTGGTAAATCATAGGTGAAGTGTTCTTTCCATAGTTGAATAACCTTTGTGTTGTCTGTTCATGTAATCAATCAAACCATTTGTTTTAGAGATCATGTAATAATTGTTTTTTTTGTATTTTTATTTGAGCACAAGTCTGTATTAATTGATAAGACTCGGAGACATTTCATTTGGACTGTTGTGCCAGACCTACAAATATGCCAATCAGGCTGAATGTGCATTCAGCAATACTAGTATAGATGGACCATAAGTGGCACGCATCGGAAAGGGCCAAGATGCTGGCTAAAAAAAGGATGTTGTTGTAGCCAAAAAAAGTACAGTGGCCTGGCTTATGTATGTTAGTTGATATTATTGATCCATATACTCTACAAGTGTTTATATGTCTGTTAGTTCCGTACATTCTTGGTTGATTGACTCGGTATTTGAATCTTAATACATCGCTTGTGTACATATCTAAATGGGAGTACACATTATGTTGCGTGTGACATTTGAGTTGGACATGAAGTGTTCCAAATATTCGAATTCACCTTAAACTGGATTCTAGTTTCTGAATTTAAGTATCGGCATTTGTAAACCATATTCATATATGACAGTGGAATACATCTTTGTCGTCCTTTTGAAGATATATAAAAACACATAGAATGATTTATAAAGATTCATACAGGAATACAAAATGGATTCGAATTTAGTTGCCAGGGTAAACGTGGATGCTTATTGTCCCAAAATTTGAAAGAAACAGCAAAATGTCCACTCCCACATCGGCTGCGCGAAGCCAAGTGTTTGGGAGATGGAAATTATTGTCTACCCATTACACGGACAATCCATCGGCCCGATTTCCACTGCTCTAAATAGGGGTAGGTTAGTAACTTCAATTAGACGTGACACGACCGCCTCTGAGCCCATTCCGACATGGTGGGCGTCAAACATGGGTGGCAAAACTCATTTGATTCAAGCTCGTCCGAAAGACCTCTGTTTCTCCCTCCATTCCCCATTCATACACGGTGGGCGGCAAAACAAACTTTCCTCGTCCGAAATAGATGTAGGCTAATATTTTAAATAGGGGCAGATGTGTAACTTCCATTAGACGTGACACAACCGCCCTACCTATCAGCCCCGTTCATACACCGCGGGCGCCAACCGTGGGCGGCAAAACACCCTCTCCTCGCCCGAAATAGTTACCGGCAAATATTTGGGAGATGCGAGATTACCATCCTATCCCCAACCGACGAGACGTCCAAATTTGAAATGGGGGATAAGTTCGTAACTTTCCCATATTTCAGACAGGCGCGTCCCAAAAACATGGTTCCCCGTACCACTCCCTCCATTTTCCCATTCATACACCGTCCGCGCTAGAACACCCCATTCCCACACCAGCCTCCGTCTGCCACCCCATCCATCGCCGCCGTCCTCCACCACATCCATCGCCACCGTCCTCCACCATGCCGGAGCGCCTACCAAGACCGCGTCGTCCACTGCTAGAGATGGACGTTTCTCATCCACGGTGACGGACCAATAGCCTTGCATCGCGTCCTCTCGCTTCATTGGCGCCGTCGTCCTCTTTGCCGGGGCCGCTCACACGACCTTCTCTTCCACCGCAACGGGACTTATCCCCCGATGCACCCGTCTACCATCGCAGATCTGCTTCAACGCCACCGACAGCCATCGCACCCCCGATGCCTACACGGCGCCGCAAGAGAGGTGGTACTTCATATCTCCTCAACTTTTTGATCTCAACCAGAATATAGATCTTAACTTGGTTACTCTACTTTCTTTTCAGCTCTTAGAATTTAGTTCTTATTTCGAAGCAACAATGGATGCTAAATATCATTTCTCCGGTTTGCAGCTTCAAATCTGCCATGGCACAACCATAATACGGTTTAATTGATCATGCTTAGGGTTTAATTGATCATGTTGGTTCCATGGTGGTTTCATTAATAGAAATCAGAGGGGAAACCCTCTTTTGCTAAAAAGTATATGCTTAGAGTTTCCCCCTTTTATGATCACTATACGATCAGAATACGTGCTTCGTTTCATAATAACACTGCTCCACCCATCAAGCTAAACAAGCTTAGTTGTTCAAATACGAATATGATATTATTAAAACAGAGTTGTTTAATTGGTCAGCTAAATGTTCCTAAATTAGTTTCGAAAATGCATGTTCGCCTCTCGGGTGTGTATCTCTGTGTGTGGTCTGGTCAGCACGGTTGGGGAGGTGAACTTTGCATATGCAGGGGTTTATAGGGAGACACTCTCCGAGTTGAAACCGCAATGCATTCCAAGATAATCTGACTACTTTTTATGTTTTCATGAATCTCAGATTCTGAACAACATCATAATGATTATGAGCTTGCGCGCATGAAAAGAATAAAGCAAAACAATGCCATGGATGTCAAACTTGGCATTAAGGGACTGAAATCAAGTCTGGATGCAATGCAATGCAAACACTCTCCACCTACAGATTCATGCTCAGAATATGATCCTAACAGTGATTCTGAGCTAGAGGGAGACCTAAGTCAATGTAGCTCCATAGTGGAGGACTCAGAGGAAGATGCCCTATCTTATTCACCCATTAAGGTACTTGCTCTAACTGTCCAAGGTTACATTGCTCGCACATATCTTGCAACTGATGCTTTGCATTGCTTCTACTTTGTTGAACTGCCATTAGCTTAGTTTACGCATCGTGTATGTGAATACGCCCTGCCTATCCATTTTCAGTACATATTCCATCTGTCATCATACCATATTTATCCATTCAAATGTTGTTCTTGTGTATCAGACGTTCAAAAGGAAGAGGGCGATTGCTGATCGTGGAGGAGCACAAGCAAAGTATTTGGAAAAGGTAGTGGCACCTGATAAATCAAATAGCCCATTAGGTGTAGTTGCAATATCACCTGACCCACAAAATACCCCAACTCTAGCAGACTCTAGCCCTACTACACTGGTCATTTCTGATGCCCCAACTCAGCAGACCCCAACTGCAGCAAACAATATGATTATGCCAGTTGACATAGCACCAGCTGTACGACGCAAAACCCCCATTCCAGCAAAGAGTACACCAAATCCAGTTGCCAAATCCCTTTTCGAACCAGAGAGAGCCCCAATTGCAGCAAATAGGACCCTTGTTCCATTTCTTCCCAGTTTAGAAGACGAAGCTTATGTTGTTGTCAGGAACTTTGTGCGCATCTTTCCTTCATGGAAAGATTATACCGCAGACACAGAACAATTTCCAGTCTTCCTCCGCAACTTACGCGTAAGTAATGTACTAATGTTATTCATGGTCATTACTGCATATGTTTCTGCTAACAGAAGACACAAGATTTCATTCTTTTAAATAGGCGAGGCGCAAACTAGATTGTGATGACGAGCAAGGGTTGGTTGCGCTTTTCAAGCACTCCTTGATGAAGTATCGTTCCTACCTGAGGCAAGCACACTTTGATGGCAAGCCTCTGAACGAAATTTCTGTAAAGTCTCCGGTGCTACATTTATCCGACGGTGACTGGAATAATCTTGTTACACATTGGTCTGCAGCGTAAGGTACTGTCTATGATATCACATCACAATTTGAACTACATTTCTGCATTTGCCTTAATGTCTCACTTGTACGAGAACTGTTAGCAGAAGAACATTCATTCTCAAGGGACCACAGAATCTCGCAACTAAACCGCACACTGCATTGCTCTTGTGAGTACCTCTTGCCATGTATGACCATATTTACTTTCACAGTTGTTTGATTATGTAGCATCACTGCACATGTTAGCCTCGTAATCATCCATTTGGTGGACATTATAAGATCCGTATGGACTCTTACATAAGTTTAGAATCAACCCAATGCTTTTGAAGAGGTTTAGCTCTGCAGTCCTCTTGTAAGGATTGAACGTGGTCTATCATTGTACTTACATCAACAGCTACTCCCTCCGTCCCATAATATAAGAATGTTTTGTGCAGTACACCAGTGTTCAAAACACTCTTGTATTATGGGAAGAGGGATTGGTTCATTTTGTAGCATTCTGCATCTTATCTCCCTCGCCCACCATTTACTAAAAAGATCAGATCTATATTTAATCTTACCAACAAGTAGAATACACAGACAATGCCAGTGCAGAAGTGTAGCCCATTGCTCTTGTCAGTACATTTTGTCCTGTAATGCTTGTACTTCCAGGGATTGGTAGTTGATTATGTAGCATCAATCTGCATCTTATCTTCATTATCCTCTACCCCTTCCAGTATTATCATATCTATAATTACTCTCTACAAAATGTAGAGTACAGGCAATGCTTATGAAGAAGATTATGTGCTGAAATTCTTGAGTTATCCTTCCCTTGACATGGAGAAGGGCATTATAAAGCCGGTGTTAACTGTTAATGTAAGTCAGTCCTTCTAAAGCCTTTATCCTCAACTGCTGTTTAATTTGCTCATACTGCCTATCGTTTACTGCTGTTTAGTTTGCTGTTTCTACCAAAATGCATGTTCGTAAGAACCGTAAGTTCTAAGTTTTACTTGTAAAACCAAATTCCTTATTCATACCATGCACATTACTTAATACTCCCTATATGTATGCTTGTTTTTGTGGATCTATAATCCAGTGTGTGGTGAAGTAGCCCACGTTTGCACCTTGTCATCTCCTGTTTTATCTTACTGATGTGGCTGATGATATAAACAACATGCCATGCACATTATCCAAAATAGATACAATGATTTTCTTTTCCCTTCATCTATGCTTGTTATGTTGACATGGTAATCCAGTAGTGTGGTGAAACCCCCCACATTATGAACAATGCCAAATTATGCTATTGATATTTTGAACATACTCTTTATTTTCTAATTTGAAATTGGATAGAATTGACAGAACAGTTATCATCTTTGTTTATGCACGTAGAAAACCTGTCATCTCTCTGCTTTGTTTCAGGGTGATATGCCTGATGGCATGCACAAGTCTGCTGAAGGCTGTGAGACAAACCCAACATATATTGCAGCAAAGAAGGCAAACCATCTTGAAGATAGCGAGACAACCCCAAAGTCTTGTCTTGATGCCGTGTTCAAGTTACTTGACACTAACAGTCAGACAAGCTCACAGAATTCATTGTCTGAATCAGTTCGACTTCTTCAGTCCCAAGTTCTAGAAGAAAGGCATTCTGTAACTCAACTTCGACTTGAAGTCCTATCTCTAAGAAAGATTGCGGAGAACACCAATGAGAACCTCATCGCTAAACAGCTACACCTGGAAGCTATGACCGACATGCTAGGCCGGTCTCACAACCTTGCTCAGCAGCTTGCGCAGTAGTTCCCCCGCAAGGCTAACCTTTCTTGAACTGTCTTGGAAGTGGTCTCGGTTCAGTATTATTTTGTTATGCTGCAATGGTGCCCAGTTTTTGTAATCTGCTTCTACGTTGCGCTTTATGATCACTCGTGGCGAACTTCGATGCCCAGTGGATGTAATATACCTTAAACCCTTTATTGTATAGTGTAGGTTTATTCTAAGTTACTATGCCGTAATTTCTTTATTGTATAGAGTAGCTTTGTTCTTAATTCATACTAGTTACGTAGCAGCATGAAATGAACCCCGGCCCATGATTGTGCGAATCAAATCACGGGCTTTTAACAGAAGAAAATTGTCTCGGTCCTTGTTTGGCCCAATCAGATATGGCTGCGAGTAGGCCGGATGCAAACAGGGTCATAGTTAGGCCCAACTATATGACTGGCTTTTAACAGGCCGAAATTAATATAGGGCTGAAATTTTAAACGAGCCCTTAACAGGCCAAAACTAATATCAGGCCGAATTACTAAGTGGGCCTTTAGCAAGTGGGCCCAAAAGCATAGTGTCCAGTTGACGGGCCGAATCTGATATGGGCCATAATTGAGCCCAAAGCCTCTTAATGGGTCGGGCCTGATCTGGGCCGTAATTTGGCCCAGAACGTGGTAGGCTTTTAACGGGCCGGATCTCATATGGGCCACTATTAGGCCCGGAGCGTGGCAGGCCATTAATGGACCAGATCAAATATGGGCCGACATTTGGCCCAAAACATGGCAGCCAGTTAATGGGCCGGCCTACTAGGGTCCTCAAAATCTTGTGGGCCTACAGTTGGGCCGGGCCATTAATGTCGGCAAAATCTCGTGGGCCTTTAGCTGGGCCGGCCCATTATGACCCGCAAGAATCTTGTGGGCTTTACCTGGGCCGGCCCATTATGGCACACAAAAATCTTGTGGGCCTTTACCTGGGCCGGCCCATTATGGCGTGCAAAATCTTGTGGGCCTTTAGCTGGGCCAGCCCATTACGGTCCGCAAAATCTCGTGGGCCTTTAGCTGGGCCGGCCCATTATGGTCCGCAAAATCTTGTGGGCCTTCAGTTGGGCCGGCCCATTTAAACTTGTTGGGTCGTGCCACGTGTCGACATATCATAGGCGCCTATCTGACCCACTGACGAGCTGACACGTGTTTCGTCGGCCAATAAGAATTTTACACGTGGAAATTTCCCATTGGTCGGGGCTGTTAACGGGTTATCGGATCCAAAACCCGACCCGATAGCTTAACGGCGTACCGTTACAGTGGATGCCACGTGTCGGTCACCCTTGACGAAAGCACTTCTGTGACGCGCGATTTATCGTCATGGAAGAGGACACTTTCGTGATGATAATTTTGGTAATGTCATGGAACACTTCTATGACAGCACAGGTATGACTATCTTGATTTTGTCATAAATTTGTCATGGATGTACATGCATGACAAAAAAGCGACCTACTGTGACAAACACGTATCATCACGGAAGTGTATTTTTTTTTGTAGTGAAGACATTTCAACAATGGTAAAACTAATCCAGCAAGACCTCCCAGCGTGCCGACACCCTGATAGTAGCCGCGCGTATCTCATCTCAGGCCATGTCCAGATGGGTCAGCCTACATGTATATACCAAATACCTCGGGTTTCCCCGAGGCGGCCCCGCGGTCTGCCCACCGGGGACCAACACCATCAGCACTGGCCCCCCTGTATTAGGTTGAATAACAAACCTCGGGTAGTGCTAACTCCCTATGTGTCAAGTTTATTATCATGTTAAGTTATTATGTTGAGCAAATGGTAAAACCAATGTTCGGCCTTTCTGGAAGAGTTTTATTCAAAGTGAACTGTTAAGAGGGGCCCATAAACCCTCATCGTGTTAGGGACGCAAAATTAAGGAACATAACACCGGTATGACAGAAAACTAGGGCAGCAAGAGTGGAACAAAACACCAAACAAAAGGCTAAGCCTTCCATCCTTTACCAAGTATATAGACGCATTAATTAAATAAGAGATATTGTGATATCCAAGACATCCATGTCCCAACATGAAACAACCCGCAACAACACCTGCAACTAGCAACACTATAAAAGGGGCTGAGGAAAGCGGGAACATAGCCAAACAACGGTTTGCTAGGATGGTGGAAAAGGTTAGGGGCTGTTTCATGGCATATTGGGAGGCTTTATAAACAAGTGATAGGTAGCACGACATAGCGATAGCATCGAGACAACTAGCAAAGCAAAGATAGTAGTGGTATCCAGGGTAACGATCATCTTGCCTGAAATCCTGCTAGGAAGAAGAACGAGTCCATGAAGAAGACGATCCCACGTAGTCGAATGGATCCTCACAATTGCAGCATAACCGGAACTATCAAGGAGAAGTATAACCGGAAAGAAGCAAGCAACATGGTAAACAACCAATCATAAACATGGCATGATGCACAATCAAGTATGATGCATGTCCAATTTAATGATTCATGGCAGGCAAAGTGCAACAATCAACACTACAAATTAAGTGGAGCTCAATATGCAACGAGTTGTATATTGACGAAACACCACATTCGAATTATTTAGTTTGCTCTCGTTTATGCACCCAATAATATTAAATGTTATTAAACATGGCAAGGGGTGAAGCATAAAGAAACTATCTATTTAGGCAAGTTTAAATAAGGCCAGAAATAATAAACAATAATTCTGGTAAATCCTCATGTGCATGTAGCAATTTAATGCAAACAACAATTTTAAACATTTTAAATGTTATTATCATGATGTGGATGACATAAAATGGTGCCACGGCGATCACAATGGAAATTGTGCTATGGCAAACATTCCGGTCCCTGTAACTCGATTGAGATACCGATGCAAAAGAGAAGTGTGCGGATGTGTGGAACACGTAAGAGATGGTGGGGTGATCACAGTTACCGGGTTCCCACGTGTCGATGGCTCAGAAAACGAGGAACGTGCACGAAACAAACTGCACGGTGCAAACACGGAGTCCATCTCATACATCACACAACATTCGTCCACGACGATTATCTCAGGGTTATACCTTCCAAGGGTGCATTCGGGACGGTTCGGGTTCGATGGGACGCAGTCATTCTCACAACGATAGTGAAAGTAGTGGTACACGACGACGGTAGTACTTGACGAATCCAAGTTCTTCGGGGTAATTGGGTTGTAGTCGTATATGGTTCGTAGACGTCAGTGCGCCCATGGAGGTACTTGGCGCATCATTATGAAGGTTGTACACCGATCCAGAAGGGGAACTTGGCACCCAGGGGCTTCGGGGGTTATCCCTGTACTTGGCATTCAGTGTGGTACTTGTCATCGCTAGTCGAACTTGGTGATCCGAAGACGGTACTTGGTGAATCCAAGTAGTCATACACGGGTCAACGGTAGTGGAACTTGAGGTGGTCTTGGCGTCAGACTTGTGGCGTTGTATAGAAACATGGCGAGGTTCAGCTGCTACCCCACGTCCATGACGAAAACGAGGCTCGGGCAGGAAGTCAAAGCAGCAAGCAGGGGCGCGGCGGCTGTGATGGTGGCTTGCAAGCGGCGGCCATGGGTGCTGGTGGAGGCCGGCAGGGCGTCTCGACGTGAGAGAAGCTGATGGCGGCCGGACTACAGCAGCGGCTGCTGCAGTAGGCTAGGAGCTCCGCGACCGCGGCCATGGCGAGCGGGCGAGGCGGCACGCGCGGGGTAGGGGAAGAAAAGGGCAGGACCGGACGGCGAGGTCTTGGTGGTGCTCGCCGGAGTAATGGTGGTGAGGAGGAGGGCCTCGGGTGGCTGAAGGCACCAGCGAGCGCTGGGCTATGCAGGGAGCAACAGCAGCTCCAGGAGCTTGACAGGGCGACGGAGCCGTAGGTGAGGTCCGGGATGCGGCCGACGGGCGAGACAAGTTTCGGCGGAGCGCCATAGCTGAGGCCGGGCGGAGGTCTGGTGGTGCGGCGCGAGGAAGGAGAGGGAGGCGAGCGAGAAGAAGGGGATCGATGGCGAGATGGGTGTGGCAGCGCTGCACGGAGGGAGAGGGTGACATCGAGAGAGGGGGGATCGGGCTCTTGGCGGCTAGGGTTAGAGGGGTCGGCTGGGCCTTGGGCCGCAGCTACAGGAGGCCCAAGTGGCCGGCTGGGCTGGTTGGGCTCTCTCTCTC
>NC_057812.1:252747588-252775450 GCF_018294505.1 Triticum aestivum
CTCTCTCTCTCTTATTTCCTTTAAGAGAAAAGAATTAGAGAGAAGAAAAGAAATGGAGGGTTAGGGAAAGGATTTGTGCAAGGGGGCTATTTTCTTGGACTCATAAAAATATGAGGAATTTAAATAAAATGGCAAGAGGATTTTTTTAGAGAAAATAAATTCACACATGTTGAATTTAATTCAACATGTTTGAATTTTGAAGCCCATTCGAATGGACACTAAATAGATGTGATTCATGGGAAGATTTGGAACATTTATGTAGAAAGTAAAATTGCAATTCAATTTGCAATTTAACTTAACTGGTCGAAAAGGAAGGATAGGAAGTTGACTCAGATAAAAGAAGAGTTGAAGAGTAGTGCAATTGTGTTATGGGTGATTCGAAGTTAATGGAATAGTTATTATAGCTCCCTAATAATAGCAGGAGACTTTGAATATGTAAGAGAAATCACCATGTGAATTCCCTCGATTTAAATGGATCAAAGATCCATCCAATTTATTTAGTTGAGTTTTAAAAAGGGGTTGCATGATGACATGATGCAATGCACATGATGCAAAGATGAATGTAACAAACCAAACAAATCACGCGACGAAACTCGGAATAGATGGAAGGCATCTGGAGCACCGGTCTTGGGGCGTCACACGCAACGACATCATGGCGAAGAAGCATCGGACATGCAAGTTGGGATATTTAGGAAATTTATAAAGGTGAAGCCAGTTCTGATACATGCGCAAAACGTTATAGCTGTGGGGCTGGCCCTAGCAGCCTCAGGATACTGCAGCCTAAGGGGCGCCCTCAACTAAACAAACCAAAAAGTCACCTGGCACTAGTGTTGTAGAAACGTCAAGGTAGCTGAAGATGCGTGCCACGAAGATCATTCCTCACGAGCCGACCGGCTCCCAAGGCCCGGGAGGCTCACGAGGGTCCTTGACCTCCTTTGACATGACCGCAAAGCGCCTGTCCTCGTGAGATACTACAGCACGAGGCGCGAGCCACTGGTACGCGGCACCCACGTTTAGTAGGCCAAACGGCATGCAGACGTAGTTGCAGGGTTAGCCCCCCACTCAGGACGACACGTGACAGCCAGAAGAGGTCCTGCGATGCGGCCCTGTTGAGGTATGGGATGTTGACGCAGATGCGCAGCTCGCCACCCATGTCGGGGGGCGGGGCTGCACCCAGTGGTGCGGGGCGACGCTCACGGCGCATGGCTTGCGCCTCCTGAAGCTCCTAAATTGCCTTGGTGATGAACTCTCGCGCGCCAAGTGCCTCGCGCCCTACACCTTGCTCACGGGGGCACGCATTGAAGCATGCCTCCAAGTGATGCCCGAACGCCTCCCTCATTGCGCTGGTCAGGTCAGAGGCCCTCCAGACGATAGCCCCCGAGACCGTCCTAAGGGGGGCGTCGGGTGCGCCTTCCTATGCGAGAGAGAAGGGCGCCCCAGCAGCAGTCACGGGGCCCGGGGCACCGCCAGCGGGCACCCCGGGCTCCTGAAGGCTCTTGGAAAGAAGCTGCTTCTTTTTCTTGGGGGTGACCTCAGGAGGCAGGACGGCACCTTCGTCGTCAGAGTTTTCAGCTGCTGCAGCTTGTTATGTGCGCTCAAGAGAGCAGATTGCATCCTTCTCATCGCAAGCGACCATGATGATCATGCCGCACCCTGGCATCTTGAGGACGTTGTAACCATGGTGAGTTGCTGCCATAAACTTGGTGAGGGCCGGATACTCAAGGATGGCGTTGTACGAGAGGTCGATGTGTGCGACATCAAAGTTGATGAGCTTGGTGTGGTAGTTATCGCGCTTGTCGAAGGTGACTGGGAGGCGTATCCGCCCCAGGGGGTGGTGGAGCCATCGGTGTTGGGGAACGTAGTAATTTCAAAAAAATTCCTACGCACACGCAAGATCATGGTGATGCATAACAACGAGAGGGGAGAGTGTGATCTACGTACCCTTGTAGACCGACAGCGGAAGCGTTAGCACAACGCGGTTGATGTAGTCGTACGTTTTCACAGCCCGACCGATCAAGCACCGAAACTACGACACCTCCAAGTTTTAGCACACGTTCAGCTCGATGACGATCCCCGGACTCCGATCCAGCAAAGTGTCGGGGAAGAGTTTCGTCAGCACGACGGCGTGGTGACGATCTTGATGTACTACCGTCGCAGGGGTTCGCCTAAGCACCACTACAATATTATCGAGGATTATGGTGGAAGGGGGCACCGCACACGGCTCAGAATATGATCACGTGGATCAACTTGTGTCTAGGGGTGCCCCCTGCCCCCGTATATAAAGGATCAAGGGGAGGAGGCCGGCCGGCTCCTATGGCGCGCCAAGGAGGAGTCCTCCTCCTAGTAGGAGTAGGACTCCTACTAGGAGGGGGAAAGAAGTGGGGAGGGAGAAGGAAAGGGGGGCGCCGCCCCCCTCTCCTAGTCCAATTCGGACCAGGAGGGGAGGAGGCGCGCGACCCACCTTTGGCTGCCCCTCTCTCTCTCCACTAAGGCCCATATGGCCCATTGCTTCTCCCTGTAGGGTTCCGGTAACCCTCCGGCTCTCCGGTTTTTTCCGAAATCACCCGGAACACTTCCGGTGTCCGAATATAGCCGTCCAATATATCAATCTTTATGTCTCGACCATTTCGAGACTCCTTGTTATGTCCGTGATCACATCCGGGACTCCGAACTAACTTCGGTACATCAAAACTCATAAACTCATAATATAAATGTCATCGAAACCTTAAGCGTGCGGACCCTACGGGTTCGAGAACAATGTAGACATGACAGAGACACGTCTCCGGTCAATAACCAATAGCGGAACCTGGATGCTCATGTTGGCTCCTACATATTCTATGAAGATCTTTATCGGTCAGACCGCATAACAACATACGGTGTTCCCTTTGTCATCGGTATGTTACTTGCCCGAGATTCGATTGCCGGTATCTTAATACCTAGTTCAATCTCGTTACCGGCAAGTCTCTTTACTCGTTCCGTAATACATCATCTCACAACTAACTCATTAGTTTCAATGCTTGCAAGGCTTATGTGATGTGCATTACCGAGAGGGCCCAGAGATACCTCTCCGACAATCGGAGCGACAAATCCTAATCTCGAAATACGCCAACCCAACATTCACCTTTGGAGACACCTGTAGAGCTCCTTTATAATCACCCAGTTACGTTGTGACGTTTGGTAGCACACAAAGTGTTCCTCCGGTAAACGGGAGTTGCATAATCTCATAGTCATAGGAACATGTATAAGTCATGAAGAAAGCAATAGCAACATACTAAACGATCGGGTGCTAAGCTAATGGAATGGGTCATGTCAATCACATTATTCTCCTAATAATGCGATCCCGTTAATCAAATAACAACTCTTTTGTTCATGGTTAGGAAACATAACCATCTTCGATTAACGAGCTAGTCAAGTAGAGGCATACTAGTGACACTCTGTTTGTCTATGTATTCACACATGTATTATGTTTCCGGTTAATACAATTCTAGCATGAATAACAAACATTTATCATGATATAAGGAAATAAATAATAACTTTATTATTTCCTCTAGGGCATATTTCCTTCAGTCTCCCACTTGCACTAGAGTCAATAATCTAGATTACACAGTGATGATTCTAACACCCATGGAGCTTTGGTGCTGATCATGTTTTGCTCGTGGGAGAGGCTTAGTCAACGGGTCTGCAACATTCAGATTCGTATGTATCTTGCAAATCTCTATGTCTCCCACCTGGACTAGATCCCGGATGGAGTTGAAGCATCTCTTGATGTGTTTGGTTCTCTTGTGAAATCTGGATTCCTTTGCCAAGGCAATTGCACCAGTATTATCACAAAAGATTTTCATTGGACCCGATGCACTAGGTATGACACCTAGATCGGATATGAACTCCTTCATCCAGACTCCTTTGTTTGCTGCTTCCGAAGCAGCTATGTACTCCGCTTCACATGTAGATCCCGCCACAATGCTTTGTTTAGAACTGCACCAACTAACAGCTCCACCGTTTAATGTAAACACGTATCCGATTTGCGATTTAGAATCGTCCGGATCAGTGTCAAAGCTTGCATCAATGTAACCATTTATGATGAGCTCTTTGTCACCTCCATATATGAGAAACATATCCTTAGTCCTTTTCAGGTATTCCAGGATGTTCTTGACCGCTGTCCAGTGATCCACTCCTGGATTACTTTGGTACCTGCCTGCTAGACTTATAGCAAGACACACATCAGGTCTGATACACAGCATTGCATACATGATAGAGCCTATGGCTGAAGCATAGGGAACATCTTTCATTTTCTCTCTATCTTCTGCATTGGTCGGGCATTGAGTCTTACTCAATTTCACACCTTGTAACACAGGCAAGAATCCTTTCTTTGCTTGATCCATTTTGAACTTTTTCAAAACTTTGTCAAGGTATGTGCTTTGTGAAAGTCCAATTAAGCGTCTCGATCTGTCTGTATAGATCTTGATGCCCAATATGTAGGCAGCTTCACCGAGGTCTTTCATTTAAAAACTTTTATTCAAGTATCCCTTTATGCTATCCAGAAATTCTATATCATTTCTGATTAGTAATATGTCATCTACATATAATATCAGAAATGCTACGGAGCTCCCACTCACTTTCTTGTAAATACAGGCTTCTCCAAAAGTCTGTACAAAACCAAATGCTTTGATCACACTCTCAAAGCATTTATTCCAACTCCGAGAGGCTTGCACCAGTCCATAAATGGATCGCTGGAGCTTGCACACTTTGTTAGCTCCCTTTGGATCGACAAAACCTTTCGGTTGCATCATATACAACTCTTCTTGCAGAAATCCATTCAGGAATGCAGTTTTGACATCCATCTGCCAAATTTCATAATCATAAAATGCGGCAATTGCTAACATGATTCAGACAGACTTAAGCATCGCTACGGGTGAGAAGGTCTCATCGTAGTCAATCCCTTGAACTTGTCGAAAACCTTTTGCGACAAGTCGAGCTTTGTAGACAGTAACATTATCGTCAGTGTCAGTCTTCTTCTTAAAGATCCATTTATTCTCAATTGCTTGCCGATCATTGGGCAAGTCAACCAAAGTCCATACTTTTTTCTCATACATGGATCCCATCTCAGATTTCATGGCTTCAAGCCATTTTGCGGAATCTGGGCTCACCATCGCTTCTTCATAGTTCGTAGGTTCATCATGATCTAGTAGCATGACTTCCAGAACAGGATTACCGTACCACTCTGGCGTGGATCTTACTCTGGTTGATCTACGAGGTTCAGTAGTATCTTGTTCTGAAGTTTCATGATCATTATCATTAGCTTCCTCACTAATTGGTGTAGGTGTCACATAAACTGGTTTCTGTGATGTACTACTTTCCAATAAGGGAGCAGGTATAGTTACCTCGTCAAGTTCTACTTTCCTCCCACTTACTTCTTTCGAGAGAAACTCCTTCTCTAGAAAGTTTCCGAATTTAGCAACAAAAGTTTTGCCTTCGGATCTGTGATAGAAGGTGTATCCAATAGTTTCCATTGGATATCATATGAAGACACATTTCTCCGATTTAGGTTCAAGCTTATCAGGTTGACGTTTTTTCACATAAGCATCGCAACCCCAAACTTTCAGAAATGACAACTTTGGTTTCTTGCCAAACCATAGTTCATAAGGCGTCGTCTCAACGGATTTTGATGGTGCCCTATTTAACGTGAATGCGGCCGTCTCTAGAGCATAACCCCAAAACGATAGCGGTAAATTAGTAAGAGACATCATAGATCGCACCATATCTAGTAAAGTACGATTACAACGTTCGGACACACCATTACGCTCTGGTGTTCCGGGTGGCGTGAGTTGCAAAACTATTCCGCATTGTTTCAAATGTACACTAAACTCGTAACTCAAATATTCTCCTCGATGATCAGATCGCAGGAATTTTATTTTCTTGTTACGGTGATTTTCAACTTCACACTGAAATTCTTTGAACTTTTCAAATGTTTCAGACTTATGTTTCATTAAGTAGATATATCCATATCTGCTTAAGTCATCTGTGAAGGTGAGAAAATAACGATATCCGCCACGAGCCTCAACATTCATCGGACCCCATACATCTGTATGTATGATTTCCAACAAATCTGTTGCTCTCTCCATAGTACCGGAGAACGGTGTTTTTGTCATCTTACCCATAAGGCACGGTTCGCAAGTACCAAGTGATTCATAATCAAGTGGTTCCAAAAGCCCATCAGTATGGAGTTTCTTCATGCGCTTTACACCGATATGACCTAAACGACAGTGCCACAAATAAGGTGCACTATCATTATCAACTCTGCATCTTTTGGTTTCGACATTATGAATATGTGTGTCACTACTATCGAGATTTAATAAGAATAGACCACTCTTTAAGGGTGCATGACCATAAAAGATATTACTCATATAAATAGAACAACCATTATTCTCTGATTTAAATGAATAACCGTCTCGCATCAAATAAGATCCAGATATAATGTTCATGCTTAACGCTGGCACCAAATAACAATTATTTAGGTCTAATACTAATCCCGAAGGTAGATGTAGAGGTAGCGTGCCAACCGCGATCACATCGACTTTGGAACCATTTCCCACGCGCATCGTCACCTCGTCCTTAGCCAATCTTCGCTTAATCCGTAGTCCCTGTTTCGAGTTGCAAATGTTAGCAACAGAACCAGTATCAAATACCCAGGTGCTACTGCGAGCATTAGTAAGGTACACATCAATAAAATGTATATCACATATACCTTTGTTCACCTTGCCATCCTTCTTATCCGCCAAATACTTGGGGCAGTTCCGCTTCCAGTGACCAGTTTGCTTGCAGTAGAAGCACTCAGTTTCAGGCTTAGGTCCAGGTTTGGGTTTCTTCTCTTGAGTAGCAACTTGCTTGCTGTTCTTTTTGAAGTTCCTCTTCTTCTTCCCTTTGCCCTTTTTCTTGAAACTAGTGGTCTTATTGACCATCAACACTTGATGCTCCTTCTTGATTTCTACCTCCGCAGCTTTCAGCATTGCGAAGAGCTCGGGAATAGTCTTATTCATCCCTTGCATATTATAGTTCATCACGAAGCTCTTGTAGCTTGGTGGCAGTGATTGGAGAATTCTGTCAATGACGCAATCATCTGGAAGATTAACTCCCAATTGAATCAAGTGATTATTATACCCAGACATTTTGAGTATATGCTCACTGACAGAACTGTTCTCCTCCATCTTGCAGCTATAGAACTTATTGGAGACTTCATATCTCTCAATCCGGGCATTTGCTTGAAATATTAACTTCAACTCCTGGAACATCTCATATGCTCCATGACTTTCAAAACGTCGTTGAAGTCCCGATTCTAAGCCGTAAAGCATGGCACACTGAACTATCGAGTAGTCATCAGCTTTGCTCTGCCAGACGTTCATAACATCTGGTGTTGCTCCAGCAGCAGGCCTGGCACCCAGTGGTGCTTCCAGGACGTAATTCTTCTGTGCAGCAATGAGGATAATCCTCAAGTTATGGACCCAGTCCATGTAATTGCTACCATCATCTTTCAACTTTGCTTTCTCAAGGAACGCATTAAAATTCAACGGAACAACAGCACGGGCCATCTATCTACAATCAAACATAAACAAGCAAGATACTATCAGGTACTAAGTTCATGATAAATTTAGGTTCAATTAATCATATTACTAAAGAACTCCCACTTAGATAGACATCCCTCTAATCCTCTAAGTGATTACGTGATCCAAATCAACTAAACCATGTCCGATCATCACGTGAGATGGAGTAGTTTCATTGGTGAACATCGCTATGTTGATCATATCTACTATATGATTCATGCTCGACCTTTCGGTCTCCGTGTTCCGAGGCCATATATGTATATGCTTGGCTCGTCAAGTATAACCTGAGTATTCTGCGTGTGCAACTGTTTTGCACCCGTTGTATTTGAACGTAGAGCCTATCACACCCGATCATCACGTGGTGTCTCAGCACGAAGAACTTTCGCAACGGTGCATACTCAGGGAGAACACTTCTTGATAATTAGTGAGAGATCATCTTAAAATGCTACCGTCAATCAAAGCAAGATAAGATGCATAAAAGATAAACATCACATGCAATCAATATAAGTGATATGATATGGCCATCATCATCTTGTGCTTGTGATCTCCATCTTCGAAGCACCGTCGTGATCACCATCGTCACCGGCGCGACACCTTGATCACCATCGTAGCATCGTTGTCATCTCGCCAATCTTATGCTTCCACGACTATCGCTACCGCTTAGTGATAAAGTAAAGCATTACAACGCAATTGCATTGCATACAATAAAGCGACAACCATATGGCTCTTGCCAGTTGCCGATAACTTGGTTACAAAACATGATCATCTCATACAATAAAATTTATCATCATGTCTTGACCATATCACATCACAACATGCCCTGCAAAAACAAGTTAGACGTCCTCTACTTTGTTGTTGCAAGTTTTACGTGGCTGCTATGGGCTTAAGCAAGAACCAATCTTACATACGCATCAAAACCACAACGATAGTTTGTCAAGTTGGTGCTGTTTTAACTTTCGCAAGGACCGGGCGTAGCCACACTTGGTTCAACTAAAGTTGGAGAAACTGTCACCCGCTAGCCACCTTTGTGCAAAGCACGTTGGGAGAACCAGTCTCGCGTAAGCGTACGCGTAATGTCAGTCCAGGCCGCTTCGTCCAACAATACCGCCGAACCAAAGTATGACATGCTAGTAAGCAGTATGACTTATATCGCCCACAACGAACTTGTGTTCTACTCGTGCATATAACGCCAACACATAAAACCTAGGCTCTGATATCACTGTTGGGGAACGTAGTAATTTCAAAAAAAATCCTACGCACACACAAGATCATGGTGATGCATAACAACGAGAGGGGAGAGTGTGATCTGCGTACCCTTGTAGACCGACAGCGGAAGCGTTAGCACAACACAGTTGATGTAGTCGTACGTCTTCACGGCCCGACCGATCAAGCACCGAAACTACGGCACCTCCGAGTTTTAGCACATGTTCAGCTCGATGACGATCCCCGGACTCCGATCCAGCAAAGTGTCAGGGAAGAGTTCCGTCAGCACGACGGCGTGGTGATGATCTTGATGTACTACCGTCGCAGGGCTTCGCCTAAGCACCGCTACAATATTATCGAGGATTATGGTGGAAGGGGGCACCACACACGGCTAAGAATATGATCACGTGGATCAACTTGTGTCTAGGGGTGCCCCCTGCCCCCGTATATAAAGGATCAAGGGGAGGAGGCCTGCCGGCTCCTATGGCACGCCAAGGTGGAGTCCTCCTCCTAGTAGGAGTAGGACTCCTACTAGGAGGGGGAAAGAAGTGGGGAGGGAGAAGGAAAGGGGGCGCCGCCCCCCTCTCCTAGTCCAATTCGGACCAGGAGGAGAGGAGGCGCGCGACCCACCTTTGGCTGCCCCTCTCTCTCTCTCCACTAAGGCCCATATGGCCCATTGCTTCTCCCGGTAGGGTTCCGGTAACCCTCCGGCTCTCCGGTTTTCTCCGAAATCACCCGGAACACTTCCGGTGTCCGAATATAGCCGTCCAATATATCAATCTTTATTTCTCGACCATTTCGAGACTCCTTGTTATGTCCGTGATCACATCCGGGACTCCGAACTAACTTCGGTACATCAAAACTCATAAACTCATAATATAACTATCATCGAAACCTTAAGCGTGCGGACCCTACGGGTTCGAGAACAATGTAGACATGACATAGACACATCTCCGGTCAATAACCAATAGCGGAACCTGGATGCTCATATTGGCTCCTACATATTCTACGAAGATCTTTATCGGTCAGACCGCATAACAACATACGGTGTTCCCTTTGTCATCGGTATGTTACTTGCCCGAGATTCGATTGCCGGTATCTTAATACCTAGTTCAATCTCGTTACCGGCAAGTCTCTTTACTCGTTCCGTAATACATCATCTCACAACTAACTCATGAGTTGCAATGCTTGCAAGGCTTATGTGATGTGCATTACCGAGAGGGCCCAGAGATACCTCTCCGACAATCGGAGCGACAAATCCTAATCTCGAAATACGCCAACCCAACATTCACCTTTGGAGACACCTGTAGAGCTCCTTTATAATCACCCAGTTACGTTGTGACGTTTGGTAGCACACAAAGTGTTCCTCCGGTAAACGGGAGTTGCATAATTTCATAGTCATAGGAACATGTATAAGTCATGAAGAAAGCAATAGCAACATACTAAACGATCGGGTGCTAAGCTAATGGAATGGGTCATGTCAATCACATTATTATCCTAATAATGTGATCCCGTTAATCAAATAACAACTCTTTTGTTCATGGTTAGGAAACATAACCATCTTCGATTAACGAGCTAGTCAAGTAGAGGCATACTAGTGACACTCTGTTTTTCTATGTATTCACACATGTATTATGTTTCTGGTTAATACAATTCTAGCATGAATAACAAACATTTATCATGATATAAGGAAATAAATAATAACTTTATTATTGCCTCTAGGGCATATTTCCTTCAGTCTCCCACTTGCACTAGAGTCAATAATCTAGATTACACAGTGATGATTCTAGCCCCATCGTCTTGCCGGTTGTCATCGTTTCTCTTTAGCGGCGGCGACAGTGGAGGGAGGCCGGCATTGCCCTGGGGGAGGTCCTCACGAGGCTGGTCCCCCCATGGACCGTGACGAGGCTAGCCCTGCTAGCGGTCCTCGCGGGGCTGGTCGCGCTAGTCCTGACGAGGGTCGCGGTTGCCCCAACACCCTCCTCCACGGCCTCCTCCACGGCCATAATCGCGGTCATGACGCTCGGGGCGGCGGCCAAGGCGCCAGACGCAAAGCGCTCTGAACTCCTGGCAGTCGTTGGTGTTGTGGTTGTGGACATTGTGGAAGACGTAGAACGGCTGATTGCCCCTAGGAGGTTCATCGTGGTCGTGGCCGCACTTCATCTCGGGCTCTGCTACCAGCATGGCGGGGCCCTTGAGCTTTGCCTCCTTGGCCTTGGCCTTCTTATCTTCAGGATCGGCTTCAGGAAGCTCCAGGAGGGAGAGGTGGTCTTCCTTGGCCCTTGCCAACTTGTTCGCCAGGTTGAACATCTCCAGGGCCGAGCACATTTCTTCATGAATGGCAAGCTCCTCCTTCATCTTGGCATCCCGGATGCCATCAGTGAATGCTGAGATGATAGCCTCGTTTGACGCCTTCAGGATCTTGTGGCGAACATTCGTGAAGCGCTGTATGTACTTATGCAGGGTTTCGCCCGACTGCTGTTTCACGCGCCGCAGGTCATCCACTGTAGGAGCATGGTCGCGGGTGCCCTGGAAGTTGAAGATGAATCACTCGTGAAGCTTGTCCCAGGAGGAGATTGACCCCTCCGGGAGGTTTAGGAGCCAAGAGCGTGCGCCGTCCTTGAAGGCCATGGGGAACCAGTTTGCCATAACCTTCTTGTCTCCGTTTGCCGCTTTGATGCTCAGTGCATAGAGCTAGAGGAACTTCGCGGTGTTAGGGGTGCCGTCATAGCGTGGAGGTAGATATGTCTTGAACTTCCTAGGCCAGACGATGCGACACAACTATGGGGTGAAGGCAAGGCAGTCCGTCGTGCTCATGGGTGTTGTGCGCACTGGGGGGAGCTCGGTCTTGACGCCCACGCGCCACAGGCTCTGGCGGCGCGTGGTCTTGGTGCCGGCGGTGTGGCGCTAGGAGCATGCACACATTAGTCTGTAGGCGCTGCATGATCACCCACAAGTATAGGGGATCGCAACAGTTTTTGAGGGCAGAGTATTCAACCCAAATTTATAGATTCGACACAAGGGGAGCCAAAGAATATTTGAAGGTATTAGTAGCTGAGTTGTCAATTCAACCACACCCGGAGATTAATTATCTGCAGCAACGTGATAAGTAGCAAAGTAATATGATAGTTCTAATAGTAATGGCAGCAACAATAGCAACGGTAACAGTGATAGCAGTAATTTTGTAGCAAGTGTAACAATGATGATAGCAGTAGTAACTTAGCAAGAACAATATAAAATAAATTCGTAGGCATTGGATTGGTTACTTGTTGGATGATATTCATCATGAGACAGTTATAACCTAGGGAGATACGTCACTAGCTCCAGTTCATCAATATAATGTAGGCATGTATTCCGTAAATAGTCATACGTGCTTATGGAAAGAACTTGCAGGACATCTTTTGTCCTACCCTCCCGTGTCAGCAGGGTCCTATTGGAAACTAAGGGATATTAAGGCCTCCTTTTAATAGAGAGCCGGAACAAAGCTTTAACACACGGTGAATACATGAACTCCTCAAACTACGGTCATCACCGGGAGTGGTCCCGACTATTTTCACTCCGGGGTTGCCGGATCATAACATGTAGTAGGTGACTATAACTTGCAAGATCGGATCTAGAACATGGATATAATTGTGATAACATAAATGGTTCAGATCTGAAATCATGGCACTCGGGCCCAAAGTGACAAGCATTAAGCATGGCAAAGTCATAGCAACATCAATCTTAGAACATAGTGGATACTAGGGATCTAGCCCTAACAAAACTAACTCGATTACATGATGAATCTCATCCAACTCCTCACCGACCAGCGAGCCTAAGAAGGAATTGCTCACTCCTGGTGGGGAGCATCATGAAATTGGCAATGGAGAGGGTTGGTGATGATGAAGAACAAAGACCCCCCTCTCTAGAGCCCCAAACGGACTCCAGATCTGGCATCCTGATGAAGAACAGGAGGTGACGGTGGCTCTGTCTCGTGGACCGCGATAATTCTTGTTCCTTGATTTTTTCTAGAAAAATAGGATTTTATAGCATCGTTTCAGGGTCCGTGGGGCCGCCAGGAGGGGGGCGCGCCCTGGTGGGTTGTGCCCACCCAGGTGCCCCCCTCCGGTGGATCTTGGCTCCAGAAGTTCTTATTTATTGTATAAAAATCCTCGCAAAGTTTTGTTCCATTCCGAGAAGTTTTATTTCTACACAAAAACAACACCATGGTAGTTCTGTTGAAAACAGCGTCAGTCTGGGGTTAGTTTCATTCAAATCATGCAAATTAGAGTCCAAAACAAGAGGAAAAGCATTAGGAAAAGTAGATACGTTGGAGACGTATCAACTCCCCCAAGCTTAAACCTTTGCTTGTCCTCAAGCAATTCAGTTGATAAACTAAAAATGAAAAAGAAAAACTTTTACGAACTCTTTTGCTCTTGTTTGCATAAATAAGCTTAAACAACACCCAGGTTTTCAACTAACATTATAACTAACCATGCCGACAATAACTCTTAAAGATTATATTAAATCATATCAATGACATAATCAGCTAGCGAGCAATAATAAGATATCTCAGACAGCAACATATTGTCAAAAAACCATAATATAATATGACAATAGTGGTATCTCACTAGCCCTTTCTGAGACCGCAAAATATAAATGCAGAGCACCTCCAAAGTTCAAGCAATGACTAAACATTGTAATTCATGGTAGAAAAGATCCAGTCATGATGCACCCAACATTAGCTACACACAATGCATAAGTCATGACAGCATTGCTCTTAGGTTCTGGCGCTTGTTTTAGAAGGTGATGACACAACATAAAAGTAAATAGATATTCCCTTCGCAGAGGGAAGAAGTGATTTGTAGAGGTGCCAGAGCTCAAGTTTTAAAACATAGGTAAATGATATTTTGAGACATGCACCCTTCTCATTTACGTCGCGACTATCAGTTATCAATATCTTCCATGCTAAGCACGCTAGTGGCGGTTCCCAAGCGATAAAAGTAAAGGTTTTGACTCCATTGGGAATTTTTGTTTGATTATTCCTAAGCGTTTTCCGTTTGCAGTTTGGGACTGGGCATCCCTATTACCGCCCTTTTCTTGTGCGATGGCGAGTGAATAAACACTCAACCTGAGAATAACCCGCTTAGCATGCAAGATACCGACCACCTCCTAGCGTCCCATGAATGATCCAGGCACACAAAAAGGATATTTATTAGAAGTTTTAGAGGTGGCACATGCAAATTTACTTAGGAAGGCAGGGTAATACCGCATATAGGTAGGTATGCTGGACTCATCTGGAATAACTTTGGGTTCAAGGTTTTTGATGTACAAGCAGAATTCCCACTTGGTACAGGTGTAGGCTAGCAATTAGGTTGAGAAGCGGCCAGCTAGAGAGCAACAACGGTCATGAACATGCATTATGCATAAGTAACATTGGACACTAGCATGGGTAGGATATGAACACCATGAACATAAATATCATAGAGGCTATGTTAGTTTTGATTGAACTACATGCATGAACATGTGCCAAGTCAAGCCACTCGAACATTCAGAGGAGGATACCATATCATCATACTACATCACAATCATTTTAACGCAATGTTGCTATCCAAGATAAATCAATATCCACTCCTAGCTATTTATGCATGGCATGAGAAACTATAATCTCTAATTGTCATGGCAAACATGTTTAATCATAATGGTTTGAATCATGGATACTAGGTTAAACATATTTACACAAATAGAACAAGTCGACTACATACCCGTTTCTCTCTGCCATGACTAGTTCATCGAATATCGTCATTATTGCCTTTCACTTGCACGACCGAACGATATGAAAATAATAATAGTGCAAGAGTGCCGTGGACTAAGCTGGAATCTGCAAACATTTCATTCAACAGGAGAAGACAAGGTAAAATGGTCTCTTTATTAGATCAACAATTATTCATATGAGAGCCACTCAACATTTTCATCGCGGTCTTCTCCTTGATATGACTCAAATAAAAAGAAAAGAAATTCAGAGAAACACACTGAAGTATTTTTTGAGTTTTTGGTTTTCTTGAGCAAGCAAATAAAAGGAAAAAGTGAAAACGAGAAAAATTGTTTACATGGGAAAGCTCCCAACAAGCAAAAGAAGAACAAGGAAATCTTTTTGGGTTTTCTTTTTAGTGCTACAACTAAGCATGCAAATAAAGTAAACTAACTACAACAATTTTTTTGGTTTTTCTAAGGTTTTTCAAACGCACAAGAAGAAAGCGAGAAAATAAAATTAAGCATGGATGATACAATGAAAAAGTGTGAACACCGGCAGATGAAATAAGTGAACATGAATGTAATGTCGGTGAGAAACACGTACTCCCCCAAGCTTAGGCTTTTGGCCTAACTTGGTAAGCAGTCAGTAGTCTGGATACTAGTCGGCGTGGTAGCTCATGGAGGCTCTCGGTGCGGATGCCTCGGCCTCCCGTGCCGCCCCCACTACCGCGTTGCGATCTCGGGCCTCGCTCTGAAGAACGGAATATCATCCTTTGTTGTGATAGTCAAAAAGGGCAGGCACAGGCAAATATGTGTGCACAACAGATGTTTGGTTAAACAACGGATTGTAAGTGAAATTATGAATTTTCCTTTGAGGATCTTTTGACTTTTCAAAGCATCAAAGTCTAAATAAATGTATGGGTAGGATAGGGTCAAAGGGCAAAGGTGAAACACCCAGCCCTCGTGCTAAACACGTGGCATATATTCCACCATAGAAATAGCCACTATTAGTGTTATGCTGCAGTCTGCGTGCAACAATCGCTCCAAGGTTATAACTCCTTTCACCAGTGAGAGTGGTGTGTACGAGGCTCAAGTCTGGAGCACAGAGTGTACTACAGTCTTGCTTGCCTACTATACATTTCCCGTTAAATAATGCAAAGTACTGAATTGCGAGAAAATGAATGCTCTTTATTCTACCTTGTGTCACACCCCTCGTCTCACCATAGCAAAGACTAGTCAAGAATGATTGGTACTCAGCCCTTGGCGGTTCATCAAGCGAACCCCAGAATGGGAGTTTGCAGTGGTGAGCAAAACTCTCTAGTGAGATGGTAAATGGATCTTCATAAAGCTTGAATGACACCCTAGACTCATGGGGATGGAATTTAAATCATTTGACAAATGATTCAGTGAGAGTGTGGTGTTGTTCGCACTTATTTGAAATGTAGGGACCAAGACCAACATTGTGAACATATTGCTCAAATTCCTTCTTAATGCCCACACGCATCATATAATCATCGCAAGGCCATAAGCATGTTTTGGTGGCTGAATCTCGAATGTAACTTTCACTTGGTTCGACATAAGACATGTGAGCGGAGTTGTCACTTGAAGACGCCCCTGAGGATCTCCTCCTCGAAGAACTCCTTCCAAATAGGTTCATCATGTTCATGTACAATTTTCTCAATGGGGATATGAATGTCCCCAACAATAAGCATTTCATATTTCTTTTTGACAGTAGGTAGAGGTATTTGAAAACTTCCAATAGTGATTGTTGAAGATTTTTCAATAACATTAATACCATTCACTTGGAATTGTTTCTTCAGAAAGTGCACCTTATGCTCATTACCATTGATATGAAAAGTGACATTGCTTTTATTGCAATCAATAACAGCCCCTGTAATATTCAAGAAGGGTCTACCAAGGATAATCGACATGTTGTCGTCCTCGGGCATCTCAAGTATAACAAAGTCAGTCAAAATAGTAACATTAGCAACAACAATGGGCACATCCTCACAAATACCGATATGTATGGCAGTTGATTTATCAGCCATTTGCGAAGATATTTCAGTAGGTGTGAGTTTATTCAAATCAAGTCTTTTATATAAAGAGAAATGTGTAACACTAACACCAGCTCCTAAATCACACAAAGTAGTTTTCACATAATTCTTTTTGATAGAGTAAGGTATAGTTGGTATTCCTGGATCTCCAAGTTTTTAGGTACTCCATCTTTAAAAGTATAATTAGCAAGCATAGTGGAGATTTCAGCTTCCAGTATTTTTCTTTTGTTGGTGATGATATCTTTCATATACTTTGCATAAGGAGGTATTTTCAAGATATCAGTCAAGCGAGTACACAAAAATACTGGCCTCAGCATTTCAGCAAAGCATTCAAATTCTTCATCATCTTTCTTTTTAGTTGACTTAGGTGGAAAAGGCATAGGTTTTTGAACCCACGGTTCTCTTTCTTTACCGTGTTTTCTAGCCACAAAGTCACTTTTATCATACCTTTTATTCTTAGGTTGTGGATTATCAAGATCAACAGGTGGTTCTATCTCAATGTCATTGTCTGGTTCTTTATTATTTGGTTGAGCATATTCATGAATCTCATGATTATCTTTTTCATTATCAGAAGGTGAGTTTTCACTACCAGGTTGAGTTTCAACATCAGAGATAGAAGTTTCATTATCATTATCAAGATGTTTTTCTTTTTCAGGTTCACTAGGAGCATGAAAAGTCCTATCATTTTTCTTTTTTCCTTTTCTTTCTAGAAGGACTAGGTGTAGTGGTGTAGTTCCTTTGTGAATCTTGTTCAATTCTTTTTGGGTGTCCCTTAGGATAAAGTGGTTCCTGAGGCATTTTACATCCTCTAGTTGCAACTCTTGCAACAAAGTCATGTATATTATTATTCATTTCATCTAGCAACTCTCTTTGAGATTTAGCAACTTGTTCAAACTGAGTCTGAACCATAGAATCATGCTTTCCAACACCTCTAACATCATTTGAGATTCTAAATAACAAGTCACTCAAGCGAGCAATCATATCAGAATTGTATTTCAATTGTTTCATAACATTTGCATTGAAGTGATCTCGTTTTCTAATGTAATTTTCAAACTCATAAAGGCATTGGCTAGGGTGCATATTGTGAGGATTGTCATTATCATTGAACTTCATCAAAGAATTTACCCTTACCACCTTAGGCAGTGGTGGTCTATTAAGCCCATGTATTTCTTCAATAGGAGGTAAATTTTTGACATCCTCAGCTTTAATACCTTTTTCCTTCATAGATTGTTTTTCCTCTTGCATATCTTCAGGACTGAGATATAATATACCCCTCTTCTTCGGAGTGGGTTTAGGCGGTGGTACAGGGAGAGTCCAATCATCATAATTTTTCAATATGTTATTCAATAATTCTTCAGCTTGCCCAGCAATTCGTTCCCTGAAAACACAACCAGCACAACTATCTATCAAATCCCTAGAAGCATCGGTTAGTCCATTATAGAAGATTGAAGGAAATATGCCCTAGAGGCAATAATAAAGTTGTTATTTATATTTCCTTATATCATGATAAATGTTTATTATTCATGCTAGAATTGTATTAACCGGAAACTTAGTACATGTGTGAATACATAGACAAACAGAGTGTCCCTAGTATGCCTCTACTTGACTAGCTCATTAATCAAAGATGGACATGTGTTGTCATTTGATGAACGGGATCACATCATTAGAGAATGATGTGATGGACTAGACCCATCCGTTATCTTAGCACTATGATCGTTTAGTTTATTGTTATTGCTTTCTTCATGACATATACATGTTCCTATGACTATGAGATTATGCAACTCCCGAATACCGAAGGAACACTTAGTGTGCTATCAAACGTCACAACGTAACTAGGTGATTATAAATATGCTCTACAGGTTTCTTCGATGGTGTTTGTTGAGTTGGCATAGTTTGAGATTAGGATTTGTCACTCCGATTGTTGGAGAGGTATCTCTGGGACCTCTCAGTAATTCTCATCACTATAAGCCTTGCAAGCAATGTGACTAAAGAGTTACTTATGGGATGATGCATTACGGAACGAGTAAAGAGACTTGTCGATAACGAGATTGAACTAGGTATGAGGATACCGACGATCGAATCTCAGGCAAGTAACATATCGATGACAAAGGGAGCAATGTATGTTGTTATGCGGTTTGACTGATAAAGATCTTCATAGAATATGTAGGAGCCAATATGAGCATCTAGGTTCCGCTAATGGTTATTGACCGGAGATGTGTCTCGGTCATGTCTACACAGTTCTCGAACCCATAGGGTCTGCACGCTTAATGTTCGATGATGATTTGTATTATGAGTTATGTGATTTGATGTACCGAAGGTTGTTCGGAGTCCCGGATGAGATCACAGACATGATGAGGAGTCTCAAAATGGTTGAGACGTAAAGATCGATATATTGGAAGGCTATATTTGGACATCGGAAAGGTTCCGAGTGATTCGGGTATTTTTTGAAGTACCGAAGAGTTACGGAAATTCGCGGGGGGAAGTATTGGGCCTTCATGGGCCTTAGTGGAAAGGAGAGAAGGGCCACAAGGGGAGATCGCGCGCCCCTTGATGGGCTGGTCCGAATTGGAATAGGGAGGGGGCGGCGCCCCCCTCTTTCTTTCTCGCTCTCCTACTCCTTCCCTCTCTCCCCTCTTGGAAAAGGAAGGGGGCTCCAACTAGGATTGGGAATCCTAGCTAGACTCCCCCCTATAGGCGCGCCCCTCCTAGGCCGGCCTCCTCTTCCCCCCTCCTTTATATACGTGTCCAGGGGGCACCCCAAAGGCACACAAGTTAATCTTTAGTCATGTGTGGTGCCCCCCTCCATGGTTTTACACCTCGGTCATATTATCGTAGTTCTTAGGGGAAGTCCTGCGTCGGTAACTTCATCATCACCGTCAACACACCATCGTGCTGATGGAACTCACCCTCGGCCTTAGCTGGATCAAGAGTACAAGGGACGTCACCAAGTTGAACGTGTGCAGATCACGGAGGTGTCGTGCGTTCGGTACTTGATCGGTTGGATCACGAAGATGTTCGACTACATCAACCGCGTTACTAAAACACTTCATCTTTCGGTCTACAAGGGTACGTGGACACATTCTCCCCGCTCGTTGTTATGCTTCTCCTAGATAGATCTTGCGTGATCATAGGCAAAAAAATTGAAATACTGCGTTCCCCAACAGTGGCATCTGAGCCAGGTCTATGCGTAGATGTTATATGCACGAGTAGAACGCAAAGAGTTGTGGACGATTCATACTGCTTACCAACATGTCATACTTTGATTTGGCGGTATTGTTGGATGAAGCGGCCCAAACTAACATTACATGACCGCGTTCATAGACTAGTTCTACCGCCGTGCTTCACACACATGTGGTTAGTGGGTGTCTGTTTCTCCAACTTTAGTTGAATCAAGTTTGACTACGCCCGGTCCTTGTTGAAGGTTAAAACAGAACACTTGACGAAAAATCGTTGTGGTTTTGATGCGGAGGTAAGAACGGTTCTTGCTAGAGGCCTGTGGCAGCCACGTAAAACTTACAACAACAAAGTAGAGGACGTATAACTTGTTTTTGCAGGGTATGTTGTGATGTGATATGGTCAAGACGTGATGAGATATAAATTGTTGTATGAGATGATCATGTTTTGTTGAAGTTATCGGCAACTGGCAGGAGCCTTATGGTTGTCTTTTTATTGCATAAGATGCAAGCGCCATATAATTGCTTTACTTTATCGCTATGCGATAGCAATAGTTGCAAAAGCAATAGTTGGCGAGACGACCATGTGACGACACGTTGATTAAGATCAAGATGATGGAGATCATAGTGTCATGCCGGTGACGATAGAGATCATGACGGTACTTTAGAGATGGAGATCAAAGGCACAAGACGATGATGGCCATATCATGTCACATATTTTGATTGCATGTGATGTTTATCTTTTATGCATCTTATTTTGCTTAGTACAACGGTAGCATTATGAGACGATCCCTTACTAAAATTTCAAGGTATAAGTGTTCTCCCTGAGTATGCACCGTTGCGACAATTCTTCGTGTTGAGACACCACGTGATGATCGGGTGTGATAAGCTCTATGTTCACATACAATGGGTGCAAGTCAGTTTTGCACATGCAGAGTACTCGGGTTAAACTTGACAAGCCTAGCATATGTAGATATGGCCTCGGAACACTGAGGCCGAAAAATCGAACGTGAATCATATAGGAGATATGATCAACATAGTGATGTTCACCATTGAAAGCTACTCCATCCCACGTGATGATAGGACATGGTTTAGTTGATTTGGATCACATGATCATTTGGATGACTAGAGGGATGTCTATTTAAGTGGGAGTTCTTAAGTAATATGATTAATTGAACTTTAATTTATCATGAACTTAGTCCTAATAGTTTTTGCATATCTATGTTGTTGTATATCAATAGCTTGTGTTTATCTCCCTATTTTATTTTTTGATATGTTCCTAGCAAAAACTATGTTGAAAGATGCCTTCACGGGCCTTAGTGGAAAGGAGAGAAGGGCCACAAGGGGAGATCGCGCGCCCCTTGATGGGCTGGTCCGAATTGGACTAGGGAGGGGGTGGCGCCCCCCTCTTTCTTTCTCGCTCTCCTACTCCTTCCCTCTCTCCCCTCTTGGAAAAGGAAGGGGGCTCCAACTAGGATTGGGAATCCTAGCTAGACTCCCCCCTATAGGCGCGCCCCTCCTAGGCCGGCCTCCTCTTCCCCCCTCCTTTATATACGTGTCCAGGGGGCACCCCAAAGGCACACAAGTTAATCTTTAGTCATGTGTGGTGCCCCCCTCCATGGTTTTACACCTCGGTCATATTATCGTAGTTCTTAGGGGAAGTCCTACGTCGGTAACTTCATCATCACCGTCAACACACCGTCGTGCTGATGGAACTCACCCTCGGCCTTAGCTGGATCAAGAGTACAAGGGACGTCACCGAGTTGAACATGTGCAGATCGCGGAGGTGTCGTGCGTTCGGTACTTGATCGGTTGGATCACGAAGATGTTCGACTACATCAACCGCGTTACTAAAACACTTCATCTTTCGGTCTACAAGGGTACATGGACACATTCTCCCCGCTCGTTGTTATGCTTCTCCTACATAGATCTTGCGTGATCATAGGCAAAAAAATTGAAATACTGCGTTCCCCAACAGTGGCATCTGAGCCAGGTCTATGCGTAGATGTTATATGCACGAGTAGAACGCAAAGAGTTGTGGACGATAATAGTCATACTGCTTACCAGCATGTCATACTTTGATTCGGCGGTATTGTTGGATGAAGCGGCCCAGACTAACATTACATGACCGCGTTCATAGACTGGTTCTACCGCCGTGCTTCACACACATGTGGTTAGTGGGTGTCTGTTTCTCCAACTTTAGTTGAATCAAGTTTGACTACGCCCGGTCCTTGTTGAAGGTTAAAACAGAACACTTGACGAAAAATCGTTGTGGTTTTGATGCGGAGGTAAGAGCGGTTCTTGCTAGAGGCCTGTGGCAGCCACGTAAAACTTATAACAACAAAGTAGAGGACGTCTAACTTGTTTTTCCAGGGTATGTTGTGATGTGATATGGTCAAGACGTGATGAGATATAAATTGTTGTATGAGATGATCATGTTTTGTTGAAGTTATCGGCAACTGGCAGGAGCCTTATGGTTGTCTTTTTATTGCATAATATGCAAGCGCCATATAATTGCTTTACTTTATCGCTATGCGATAGCAATAGTTGCAAAAGCAATAGTTGGCGAGACGACCATGTGACGACACGTTGATTAAGATCAAGATGATGGAGATCACAGTGTCATGCCGGTGACGATAGAGATCATGACGGTACTTTAGAGATGGAGATCAAAGGCACAAGACGATGATGGCCATATCATGCCACATATTTTGATTGCATGTGATGTTTATCTTTTATGCATCTTATTTTGCTTAGTACAACGGTAGCATTATGAGACGATCCCTTACTAAAATTTCAAGGTATAAGTGTTCTCCCTGAGTATGCACCGTTGCGACAATTCTTCGTGTTGAGACACCACGTGATGATCGGGTGTGATAAGCTCTACGTTCACATACAATGGGTGCAAGTCAGCTTTGCACATGCAGAGTACTCGGGTTAAACTTGACAAGCCTAGCATATGCAGATATGGCCTCGGAACACTGAGGCCGAAAAATCGAACGTGAATCATATAGGAGATATGATCAACATAGTGATGTTCACCATTGAAAGCTACTCCATCCCACGTGATGATAGGACATGGTTTAGTTGATTTGGATCACATGATCATTTGGATGACTAGAGGGATGTCTATCTAAGTGGGAGTTCTTAAGTAATATGATTAATTGAACTTTAATTTATCATGAACTTAGTCCTAATAGTTTTTGCATATCTATGTTGTTGTAGATCAATAGCTTGTGTTTAGCTCCCTATTTTATTTTTTGATATGTTCCTAGCGAAAACTATGTTGAAAGATGTTAGTAGCAATGATGTGGACTAGCTCCGTGATCTGAGGACTATCCTCATTGCTGCACAGAAGAATTATGTCCTTGATGCACCGCTAGGTGACGGACCTATTGCAGGGGCAGATGCAGATGTTATGAATGTTTGGCAAGCTCGGTATGATGAATACTTGATAGTTTAGTGCGCCATGCTTTACGGCTTAGAACCGGGACTTCAAAGATGTTTTGAACGCCACAGAGCATATAAGATGTTCCAAGAGCTGAAATTGGTATTTCAAACTCATGCCCGAGTCGAGAGGTATGAGACCTCTGACAAGTACTTTGCCTACAAGATGGAGGAGAATAGCTCAGCTAGTGAGCATGTGCTCAGAATGTCTGAGTACTACAATCACTTGAATAAAGCGGGAGTTCATCTTCCAGATAAGATAGTCATTGACAGAGTTCTCTAGTCACTATCACCAATTTACTAGAACTTCGTGATGAACTATAAAATGCAAGGGATAACAGAAACAATTCCCAAGCTCTTCGCGATGCTGAAATTGGTGAAGGTAGAAATCAAGAAAAAGCATCAAGTGTTGATGGTTGACAAGACCACTAGTTTGAAGTAAAAGGGCAAGGGAAAGAAAGGGAATTTCAAGAAGAATCGCAAGCAGGTTGTCACTCCCGTGAAGAAGCCCAAAGCTAGACCTAAGCCTGAAACTGAGTGCTTCTACTGCAAAGGGAATGGTCACTGGAAGCGGAACTACCCCAAATACTTGGCGGATAGGAAGGGGCAAAAATGAACAAAAGTATATTTGATATACATGTTATTGATGTGTACTTTACTAGTGTTCATAGTAACCCCAGGGTATTTGATACCGATTTAGTTGCTATGATTAGTAACTTGAAATAGGAGTTGCAAAATGAACAGAGACCAGTTAAGGGCAAGGTGACGATGTGTGTTGGAAATGATTCCAAGGTTGATAAGATCACCATCGCACACTTCTTTTGCCTTCGGAATTAGTGTTGAACCTAAAATAAATGTTATTTGGTGTTTGCGTTGAGCATGAATATGATTGGATCATGTTTATTGCAATACGGTTATTCATTTAAGTCAAAGAGTAATTGTTGTTCTGTGTACATTAACCTTCTATGGTCATACACTTAATATAAATGGTTTATTGAATCTCGATCGTAGTGATACACATATTCATAATATTGATGCCAAAAGATGCAAAGTTGATAATGATAGTGCAACATACTTGTGGCGCTGTCGTTTAGGTCATATTGGTGTAAAGCGCATGAAGAAACTCCATGCGGATGTACTTTTGGAATCACTTGATTATGAATCATTTGATGTTGGCGAACCATGCCTCATGGGCAAGATGACTAAGGCTCCGTTCTCCAGAACAATAGAGCGAGCCACTGACTTATTGGAAATAATACATACCGATGTATGCAGTCCAATGAGTGTTGAGGGTCGCGGTGGGTATCATTATTTTCTGACCTCCACAGATGATTTGAGCATATATGAGTATATGTACTTAATGAAACACAAGTCTGAAACGTTTGAAAAGTTCAAAGAATTTCAGAGTGAAGTGGAGAATCGGCATAACAAGAAAATAAAGTTTCTACGATCTGATCGCGGAGACGAAATATTTGAATTAAGAGTTTGGCCTTCAGTTGAAACAATGTCGAATAGTTTCGCAACTCACGCCACCTGGAACACCACAGCGTAATGGTGTGTCCGAATGTCATAACCGTACTTCATTAGATATGGTGTGATCTATGATGTCTCTTACGAATTTACCACTATCACTTTGGGGTTAAGCATTACAGACAGCTGCATTCACGTTAAATAGCGCACCGTCTAAAAATCCGTTGAGATGACACTGTATGAACTATGGTTTAGCAAGAAACCTAAGCTGTCATTTCTTAAAGTTTGGGTTGCGATGCTTATGTGAAAAAGTTTCAGCCTGATAAGCTCAAACCCAAATTGAAGAAGTGCGTCTTCATAGCATACCCAAAATAAATGGTTGGGTACACCTTCTATCAAAGATCCAAAGGCAAGATCTTTGTTGCTAAAAATGGATCCTTTCTAGAGAAGGAGTTTCTCTTGAAAGAAGTGAGTGGGAGGAAAGTAGAACTTGATAAGGTAATTGTACCTTCTCCCGAATTGGAAAGTAGTTCATCATAGAAATCAGTTCCAGTGATGCCTACACCAATTAGTGAGGAAGTTAATGATGATGATCATGAAACTTCGGATCAAGTTACTAGCGAACCTCGTAGGTCAACCAGAGTACGTTCCGCACCAGAGTGGTACAGTAATCCTGTTCTGGAGTTCATGTTACTTGACCAAAATGAACCTACGAACTATGAGGAAGCGACGATGAGCCCAGATTCCACAAAATGGCTTGAGGCCATGAAATCTGAGATGGGATCCATGTATAAAGAACAAAGCATGGACTTTTATGACTTGCTCGATGATCGGCGAGCCATTGAGAATAAATGGATCTTCAAGTGTGCAAGCTCCAACGATCCATCTATGGACTAGTGCAAGCATCTCGGAGTTGGAATATATGCTTTGATGAGTTGATCAAAGCATATAGTTTTATACAGACTTGCGGTGAAGCCTGTATTTTACAAGAAAGTGAGTGGGAGCACTACAACCTTTCTGATAATTATATGTGAAGGACATATTGTTGATCGGAAATGATGTAGAATTTTCTGGAAAGCATAGAGGATAATTTGGAAGGAGTTTTTCAAAGAAAGAATTGCCTGTAAAGCTGCTTACATATTAGTTATCAAGATCTATAAAGATAAATCAAGACATTTGATAAGACTTTCGATGAGTACATACCTTGATAAGATTTTGAAGGAGTTCAAAATAGACCAGTCAAAGAAGGAGTTCTTGCCTGAGTTGTAAGGTGTGAAATTGAGTAAAGACTCAAAACCCGGCCCTATGGAAAGTGGTTCTTGTTCGCCTCCTGCATCATCGTGCATGCCATTGATGTCTTCGGAGTCGAAGTCGAGCATGTCGGTTAAATCGTCGACAGTGGCTACTAAGTGGGTGGTGGGTGGGCGGCGAATTTCTTCATCATCCGCATCCCAATCCTGCAGGACATGGTTCAGCCAGGACTCTCCTGACAAGGAGAGAGACCTTAATGAGTTCAGTATGTCGCCGAAGGGCGAGTGCTGAAAGATATCTGCGGAGGTAAACTCCATGATTGGCGCCCAGTCGGATTCGATAGGCATGGGCGCAGATGGTTCGGAGTCCGTGGCCGGGGAAGAATCCAGTATTTCGGCGTCACGGATCCCGTGGAGGGTAAGGTCGATCCTCGGCTCGATCGCCGCTGAGAGTACGGCCTCCATGGCGGGGTCTATCCACCCGTCCATGGATGGCAAGATTGGCTCCGAATTGAGGGTCGGAGCAGTCGCCGGTGCGATCTCCTGAACACTGTCTGACGGTAGAGCTAAATCATGCTCATCGAGACCGTGTAGCGCACTCGGCAGGGGCTCGAATCCGTCGAAGATCAAGTCTCCGCGGATATCGGCCGTGTAGTTTAAGCTTCCAAACCAAACCTGGTGGCCAGGGGCGTAACTTTCGATCTGCTCCAGATGGCCAAGCGAGTTGGCCCGCAGTGCGAAGCCGCCGAATACAAAGATCTTTCCGGGGAGAAAAGTCTCACCCTAGACTGCATCGCTATCGATGATTGAAGGAGCCATCAAGCCTAATGGCGATGCCATAGAGGAACTCTCAATTAAAACACCAATGTCGGTGTCAAAACCGGCGGATCTCGGGTAGGGAGTACCGAACTGTGCGTCTAGGCGGATGGTAACAGGACGCAAGGGACACGATGTTTTACCCAGGTTCGGGCCCTCTTGATGGAGGTAAAACCCTACGTCCTGCTTGATTTATTCTTGATGATATGAGTAGTACAAGAGTTGATCTACCACGAGATAGGAGAGGCTAAACCCTAGAAGCTAGCCTATGGTATGATTGTGTGTTGTCCTACGGACTAAAACCCTCCGGTTTATATAGACACCGGAGGGGGCTAGGGTTAAACAAGGTCGGTTACAAAGGAGGAGATATACATATCCGTATTTCCTAGCTTGGCTTCCACGCCAAGTAGAGTCCCATCCAGACACGGGACGAAGTCTTCAATCTTGTATCTTCATAGCCCAACAGTCCGGCCAAAGGATATAGTTCGGCTGTCCGGAGACCCCCTAATCCAGGACTCCCTCCATGTTGTTTTTGTCTTTGTCATGCATCCCATATCATGTCATCATGTGCATCGCATTTGCATACGTGTTCGTCTCATTCATCCGAGCATTTTTCCCGTTGTCCGTTTTGCATTCCAGCGCTCCTATGTCCTCTGGTGTCCCTTTCTACCTCTTTTCGTGCGCGGATGTTAAAAGTTCTCGGATTGGACTAAGACTTGCCAAGTGGCCTTGGTTTACTACCGGTAGACCGCCTGTCAAGTTTCGTGCTATTTGGACTTCGTTTGATACTCCAATGGTTAACCGAGGAACCGAAAAGGCCTCGTGTGTGTTGCAGCCCAACACCCCTCCAAAGTGGCCCAAAACCCACCAAAACCACCTCCATCATCTCGGTCGTTCGATCACGATCGCGTGGCCGCAAACCATGCTCAATTTGGATCCTCCTAGCTCCCTCTACCTATAAAAAGGCATCTCCCTCGAAAATCACGGGTCAAACCCTAACCCTCTCCCTCTCCTCGCGCCGCCGGACGAAATCCGCCAGGCCGGACATGTCTGGACCGCCCGCCGCCGCCACGTGTCGTCGTTCGATTCGCCGCTGCCCGTGCGCCCACTTCGCCGCC
>NC_057812.1:252775817-252777890 GCF_018294505.1 Triticum aestivum
GCGCCCCAGCCGCCGCCTCGCCGCGTCTCGTCGCCGTCCTCGCCATGTCTGGCCACCGGCAAGCCCCGCATCGCCGGATCCGGCCGTCTACAATGTTTCTGGCGAACCTCGAAACGCATGCACGAACCCTAGATCCAGATCTGGGAGGTTGACTTTTTCTCTGAAGTTCCAGTAATTTTAGCATCATGCCATAACTCTGCATCCGTGGCTCCGTTTTGGGCGTGTAGCATATCAAATTGTTCGTCTCGACGAGTACTTCATTTCATTCCATTGCACCATGTTCATTTGAGTTCATATTAATACCCGAAATGATGTTGCAAGAGTGCTATGCAATGTTAGTTTCAGTTTCTTAGCAGAGATTGGACATTTGTCATTTTTGCCATGTTTAATGTGTGCCTCCTATGAACTTGAGCTCTAAATGTGTTTTGAAGTATGCCATGCCATCTTTACAGGGGTGTATGCCATGTATTTTTGTGATCTCTGTGGTGACTAGCACAAGCATGCAAAGTAGCTCTCGTAATGTTGCTGATTTCAGGGACTTACAAATCTTCTAAGTCTTTTCCTTGATATATTTTTATGCCATGTATTCTTGTTGCTACAGTGTGATCCATGCCTCTTTTGAGCATGTTCAGTAAGGATAATTTTAGATATTGTGGTGCTCTATCCATCCATGTCTTTGTTTGCATTTATGGAGCACCCTAGCTTGACTCAATCCAGCTCTACTTTTGCTATAAAATGTTCCTGGCAGATTGTTTACGTGTTAAGCAATTTTGCCAAGGTTGTTGTAGTTGATCCATGCATGCCATGAGGTTGTTCTTGCCATGTTTAGCTTCTATGACATGTCTACTTGCTGGGTGTGTGCTTAGTTTGTCATGCAATGCCTTGTGGTGAGTGCATCGAGCTCGTAAACATGCCTACGTGAATCTGTTTTGCCATGTTCCAGTTTTCTACTAAGTCTGAATATGTTAACGAAACTTGCTATGTTCACATGGTTGCCATTGTATTTTCTGATCCCTTTTGGCTTATGGTCAGTAAGGGACTTTTGTTGTATGCTTTGAGTAGCTTCATGCCATGCCTTGCTTTGCCATGATATGTTCCTGTAGCATGTTGTTATCTTGCTCTAAACATTGCTTCCTGATGTTAAATTCCTGACATGTTATTTTCACTAAGTCTGTAACCTGATATCTTTTGCACTTTTGCCATGCTTGTTTGAACCTGCTATTGAGTGAATTAGCCGTAGCTCAGTGTTCATCTTTTGTCAAGCATCTTGAGTGGATCCCTGCCATGTGCTTTGTTGTTATGTTAGAGTGCAGTAGCTTGTTGTTCTTGATGCATTTAGATGGCATCGTGCTGTTAATCGCAGCTTTGTGCCTTTATTGTTTTGCTTGCCATTTGCAAACCGTGCATCCGATTCCGGTGATCTTTATATCGACTTCGACCGAAATTGTGACACCTGGATGTTTAAGCTACAGTAATACCCTGCTAATGAAGCCACGTCACCACAATTACTGTTGTTTATCCTGCGTTAGTTCAAAGCAATTCAAATTCAAATTTGAGTTCATGGCAAACATCAAAAGTTTTCAAACATTAAAACTAAAATGTCCGGTTTGCGGCAAATATTCCGTACTAAATTTTTGGTGAAGAAACCACACTTCTATAAAGCATTTAAGTGCCCTATATTGAATAAAGCAGTAGCAAAAATAAATATTTAAATGTTTTTATAATTAATAAAATGTAGAACTATTTTATCTAGGAGGTAAACTTTTTGTGGCAGTGCGTTTAGTGGTAATACAAGTTTAGGGATCATTTTGTATTTTACAAAACTAAAATAAAATATAAAATAGTAAAAGAAAGATAAATAACAAGAAAAAATAAATTAAAAAGAAAACATAACCCTCCCCCCCACTGGGCCATGTGGCCCAGCTGGCCTCAGCTGCCCGAATGGGCCGACCCACCCCGCTCTCCTTATTCCCTATCACCCGTAAACCTAACCACCCCAATCCCCCAATCCCCCGATCCCCCTCTATCTCCTCGCGCCCCCTCCTCTTGGACCCGATCTGGATCGGGGGCAGG